>NC_044911.1:7528382-7737552 GCF_001633185.2 Quercus lobata | reverse complement strand
AAAAAAAAAAAAAAAAAAAAAAAAAAAAAAAAAAAGAAGAAAAGTAGTCTGATAGTGTTAAAAAGTTATGTTTTCCCTTTTAGTTGGAACTTATGAAAGTTATCTAGTTTTAGATGAATAACCTCAGAGATTGAAGTTAAATATAGACCACCTTATCTTAAAGCAACGGACGTTTAGATTTTCGCACAGTGATAGAAAAACTCACATTGATTACTGCCAAAAAATGAGAGTAAATTAATTCAAAATCTCTGAAATTAACAGTTATGTATTAGTTTATACGCATAACATGATCGAGGACCATAATACCTAGAATATCACAACTAATAAAAATAAATACAAACTAATAAGAATTGAGGACTATAATACCTAAAGTATCACAACTGATAAAAATAAATACAAACTAATAAGAATTTCATATTTTTACAGATATTTAAAGAATCACATATCCTAGACACAAACAACAACATTCAAATTGCAAACCCGACATATATGTTGTTGAACATATTCACATTTTCTTAATCTGAAAAAACTCCTCAATATAAAATGAAAATTATTGGTCGTTTCCAGCACCCAAGGATCCACTGTACAGGAAGAGTCAAGTATGGCTCTACTTTTTAGTTTTTTCCTCCTCCCCCCCCCCCAAAAGAAAACAAAGAAGTATGGCTCTACTCGGGAAGAATTACTGCTCAACATCGACCCCTAGCTCTGAAGTTCAGCACAATATTCCTTCTTGAATTTGCAACAAAAAGTGTGAATGAGAGAGACAGGCACACACACAAATAGAGAGATATGTGTATGTGTCACTTTACTTATAGAATAGAGTCAACATCGTAGAATTGTTTGTAGCAAATTAAACACCCTTTGATGCACTAGTTGAATTCCCAACTAAATCAATAAGCAATCCATCGAGCTTTGGGAATCTCAAAGATAAATAATATTTACCACAGACTTGCTGCTATATTCTCTAGGCACTTCCATTTCAGCTTTTACACTTTCTGCATTTGAAAATTCTAGCTATTAAGAATAAATCCCAAAGACAACCAATGAAGTTGGAAATTAAGTTCTTATTATCAGATTTTGGTTCCAACTTCCAAGTTTGTCTAAGTCAAATAAATTGACATTTAAAGTCACAAATATCAGTAGTTTATAACAATATCACGAACAAACTAAGTTCATTAAAAAACTAGAATACTAAGAAAATGTACAGTATGATTTCTTTTACCTCTACTACTCTTTTTAACTTTGATATGTGCTCTTCAGGGAATGTGTACCAAAGAGAGAGCCCGATGGCTGCAAGTTTTTTGAGACTCATGCTGGTTATGAGTTATAAAGGAATAATATTCATTAATCATCCAACCTGTTAATCCAAATGAAACTAAACCAGCACTCAAACAGTCAAGCGTTGCTGATAAAAAAGAGTACCAACCTTCACACAGGCTAAAAAAGCAAATGTTCACCGAGACACCTATCACGGAGAAAACGATGGTGCTGGATAATCTGTTTCAGAAAAAAATATGATTACATACACATCAAAAACTAGTCACTCTCAACACACGAGCAAACACTGCAATATTTGACAACACACAGCTTTATTTCTTTAAAAGAATCATGCATATTCAACTTTTTCTTAGAAATTAGACATTCAAATCTAACATAATTCCTTTTTGCTAGAGAAAAAAGAACCTATTTTTAAATGAAGGCCATACCTTATACATGCCTTTTCCAGTCTTAAGTTTGTTATGCACCGTGTGCCAATCATATTCAAGAACATGAAAATATGCATTAATATATTTAAGTGTTGGTGCACTCAGCATTTTTGAAATTTTATGATAAATTTCGCACATAAAAATAACATAGACAGAATCATAAAATTATAATGCAGAAAACAATAGAATTAAACCAACTTTATCAAAACACAAAAACCACAATATCTTTTTTTTTAATCTAATATCTCCGAACTTATTTTTCAACTTTGAATTTATGCAGCATGAACTAGAACAAGGGCCACGGATATGACACAGCTGACATGCACTAACATGGGATGATCATAGGAAAATAAAACAATAAAATTAATCTGTTTCTGTTTGTGTGTTCTAACACTTGTAAGTAATAACATTAACAAGTACCTATGTGTGTGTCTCTGGCCAATTAAGCTAACAATTTAGTCCATTACATTATTAAAATAGTGGCTGTTAAACGCATAATCAGAGATGACTCACGATGCAAAAATTTAATGACAAATTCCAACAGCAAATCAAATTATACCTTTCTTAGATGTCAAGATATGCATTGCTTGCACATTGCATAATTTTTTAAAGCAATTACCTCACTGCACTATTAGAAGCCCTGGCCTTGTCCTGGATGAAGGAGAAGCCTTGGCCCTGTCCAAATAATATGGAATTGCTTGAACTGATCAAGAAATGAATGAGTATTTTGAACTGGGCAGGAACATTTACATGCACAATTAACACTATATATGCATGAGATTTTCTTTTTGCTAAGTATTTACTTGATATTGTCTTTTTGCTAAGTATGTAATTGATATTTAAACTTAATCATTGGTTACAACAGGTACAAAATTAACAAAAGGGGAAAGGAAAAATATATGCAACAAGAAACCTTTTGCTTTTATTGGTAAGTATGAACCTATTGAGTTTTGAAACCATGACCTCACCCTCAATTCCATTATTATTGGAAGAGATAGTGTCACGTCCCAAACCCGATACCCGGATTTGTGACCATGACTGGCATGCTAATATCAAGCTTAAACCTGATATTAACATGACCCAACTTAACTTTTACAAAAGCTTTCCCCTTTCCTTTCATTCTTGTTTCCTTACCTAAATGATATAACTTTTCATTTGACATTCAGAACATCTATAGTGTACTCAAAGAATAACATAATCCACCAGTTACTCAAATTCTAAATTTTACATAATACATCTCTTAATGTTTTAAGGTACACAACTTTTATTAGATCCTAAAATACACAATACTACAAAGCTAACCATCAAATGTTAATTTGGGATCTATACATTTAAAACTAAAACCAGTTCCCTCCAAAACTTGACTAAGGCTCCCTCTACTCCAAAATAAAACCTGTTGACTGAAAGAGTGGAAGGGATGAGCTACAAAGCTCAATAAACGTAAAATACATAAGAATTTAATAAGAATGCATGTAAATCAAATCATTTCATTTTATAAATATTCAGATAGGAGAACATCTTTTCATGCATAGTATTTTATACTAATTATAATAATAACTTATACGCTCTTTGTAGGAAAATAATTGTTCTTCCTTTTCTTATCAGAACAATATTACCAAAACCTTTCATATTGAATTTCTTTCATTTCTTACAAAGTCACCAAATATAAAATCGATTGTTTAGAATCATATACATACATACATATATATATATATATCAATATATATCAATATATATATTCTCATTACAAAATAATTCATTTTAACTTAAATCAAATAATTGGTAACTTTGTCTTAAACTAGAGACATCTTGACGAATAAGAAAAATTTTCTTTATAAACTTCTTCTCATAAAATATTATAACTTTCATGGTCATAAAGCTTAACGTTTCATAAAGAATAGATATCTGATAACTTTTTAACATAAACTTGTACTTTCATAAGAAGCTTTATCTTTATAGAACACTAAAACCTTTTTATTAGATTCTTTATCTTTAAAACACAACGAAATTTCAAAAACTTTTATCTTTAAAGAATAACTCTTCTTTTTATCAGAAACTTCTTCTTTCCATGAGAGTTTTTAACTTTTCACAATGTATTTAAACAAAATCATTCTCTCATGATTAATAACATAATATAACTGTTCATAAATAACATATTGGTTAGTCCATATTTGATAAATCTGTACTTATTTGGAAGACTTTTAACACCATTGTGCTAGGCATCCAGCATTCCCCACAATGCCAGGTATTCCCGGGATCACATCATAATACATGCCTTCAATCATGGGGGTAGGTTGGCATCCTCCACAAGTGGGCCGTTACCAACAAGAGTGAGTACAGCAGAGCCAGTCCCACTTTTAATGGCCAATCAGGTAACATTTTCTATGGAAAGCCAATAATTTAACACCTACTGGCTGAGTTTAGATCACCAGAGGACATAACCTGAAAACATTTTATACTTATACATCATACTGAAATTCATAGTTGGCATAACATTTCATAATAAAAGCATTTCCATTGTTTTCTTTAAACATCATGTTTGTGGAATTAGTAACAGTATCAATATGCTTAAATCATATACATAAGGTTTCGAGAACTCACGAACATATCTTTGTCTGAAACATGATTATATATCATATCTCTAATAAAAAACCTTTTAATGTATAATGTACTTTAAAATAACCTCATGACTTACCAAATACCCATATAACTTATCCCTTACCTAAAAGCAGAGAAACCAAAAGCCTACAGTCGAAGGAGTTTGGACTTGGGTACTGGTAACGCCTAAATCAAATATCAAAACTTATTACTATCAATTATACCTTAAAATAAACTTACACATTCATCTCAAAACCTATATCTTAGAACCAAGGATATCCTAATCCCACCTTAACGAGGTTCTCACAAACATATTATGCACACATTAACAAATGATATATCAAACTAAAGAAAAGCCATCAATCTCATATTTATATCATATCTCTAGAGGAGTCAACTTCATTTCAAGATGTGCTTGAGATTAGGGCAATAGTGCATGCATAAACATAAAATCCTTTAAGCATGGTCATGTAACCACATACATTCGCATGGCAACATACAGTACGTTGAACAAGATAGCAACGTGAGAAAGCGATTTAGAACCCCTCCTTTGAGTACTAAACCTTGAACCAAGTTATACAAAATATATCTATGATCCAAACATACCAAAAAATAAGCATATTAAATTATAACTCAAAACATTCACCCTAATTTTAAAATTAAATCTTCAAAGTCAGAGTTATCATTTACTGTTTACTGCTCATTTCAACAGCACATGCCTCATTTGTAAAATACAAATAGGCTATCTAAACACATCCAATCTTCATGCAATTTTACAGAGAAACTCCTCTGGATGTCAAATAAATATCATATCAATTTCAGAGTCAAATCATGAAACCATGATTTACTAAAAATCATACAAGACAACGTGCTCAAATCTGTCCTGACAGAATTTCATGCAACTTAGAATTAAACCATTATTTTTATATTGATCCAACTGCTATGAGATCACTTCCATTAGAACCATGTGTCTTAGCATTCATAAGAACTACTCCTAGCATCCTAATTCATTGTATAGAATTTAATACATAATTTATCATGCATAAACACAAAATTTGTCACAGTGACAGCTTTGCAACATTTTCTTGTAAATTCACAAACAATTATCAAATGATGGTATTTTCATATGGGGATTTTTAACACTCATTAGACATGTTAGAAAAGACTTATATATAGTCATTTAACCATTTATAGCAAAATTAAATACAACAAAATCCTAGCAATAACATCAAAAGTACTTATCCTAACTTTTTCTTACTTCCTTAGTCATACACAATTATTAATTAGTAAAAATCCTAATCTACTTTCAACAAAACCCCAACACAATTTCAAAACTTCTTAAAACAGCATATATATATATATATATATATAGACTTACAAGTTCATGATTTCCTAGTTTCACAAATCACAAATTTCAACTTCTAACAATTAGATTAGAGAACATAAAAGTGAAACTAAAGCAAACCATTCCACCATTAAAATATCCATAATAAGATGAGGTTTTTATTTACTTACCCACAAACTTTGAAGCTGAAATCTTAGGGCTAATCTTTTAATTTCTTCCTTAGAGTGAGATATATGGTTTCGGTGAGAGAGGGAGGGCTGTTGGTGAGAGAGTGAGAGAGAGAGGTGCTGCCGATAAGAACAACAAAAGAAGAAAGAAGAATAGAGACTGAAGAATAGAAGCTGAACCTTTTGGTGCAACCAAGAAAAGATAAGGGAAATATCTTGGGTGGGTCATGTGTTGGCCAAGAGAAAGAGAAAGAGGGTTGATGGGTCAACCTTTAGACTTTTTTAAAATTTACTTTCCCCCCTTTATAAGCTTATATTCTAGAAAGACCCAAACAACAATATAACTTTACATATAAACCCTTACCTTTATAAACTTCTTTCTATCATTAAAATAGCATATATACTTTATAATATCACAATATCAAAGCTTTATGCACTTAAAGTAATTAAGATAATAACAAGCATATAAACCCTTACCTTAAACACTTAATTAAACACCAATAACTATATATCTAATAACTCAACCATTTAATATAATTTCGTACATACTTAGTATATATTCATAATACAATTAACCCTTCAATTTTTTTCAATTCTTATTCAAAGGCATTATAAAATAGTATGGTTATTAAATAATCTGCTATTAATTATAAAAAGGAAGTGGCTTAAAATAATAATTAGCCACTCAAACACATTGTTTATCTATAAAGTTGGGTCGGGGTGTTACAGATAGTGTCAATTGAGCTATAGCTCATTGGTCATAAATGACCTCTTCTCCACAGTATTTTTATTTATAAGAAAGTTCCATGCATATTGTTTGCACAGGATATACAAGCATAACTATTTGCTCATGAACAATTTATACTTTTCTTTAAAGGCAATCCAACAATAAGTTTTTTAAGGTGATTCATATATATGTATATATGTGTGTGTATATATATATTCAAAATTGAATTTGTATAGATCAGTAACTCAAAGTGAAATAAGTAAGAGAATGCCAAAGAACCATAGAAAATTACTATAAATAAAACTAACTGGACGTCCTAAATTTATTCAAAAAGGATTTGCAAGTAGTCGAGACATGAAATGGTTACAGAGCTATAGTCTTCAAAGGGATAGAAGACTTGTTCAAAGCTGCAGATATAGAGATTCATTCTAACGTCTACAAAATAAGGACATCAACTCCCAAAGAAAAGACTTACATCTCTAAAGTCGAGTACCTTGTAAAAAAAGGAAAACAGCCTTTTAAACCTCTTTTCTCACTCAGTCTCTGTGAAGTCTCTCTCTCTCTCTGCAGAAAAAATAGGCAACTTTAGTGCCAAGCTGCCAACCCATATCTACTTCTATCCTTAATGCTCCTACAAACGAAACAAAAGCACTTGTTGTGTACCATAACCAGCTCCAGAAACGTGTTCTCTCTTGGGTCAGTAATAGTAATAGTAATAGGAGAAGGAGTGAAGTGAAGTGGTTGGTATAGGCTTTGGAACCAATAACAGTGCAGTGGCAGCAATGGAAGGTTATAAATTTTCTAGGAGAGGTGGATCCTGACCACACTTTCTTTCACTGAAAAGGTTCCAATTTTCTATTATATATGTTCTTATATTTAATCATTCAACTATTTGTAGATTAGACACTGAATTTGGATTTGGATTACTGCTCACAAGAGCTTAAACTGTGAAATTTAATAATTAGTAGACTAATTGGAGATAGGATTGCCAGTTTGATACCGTGACATGTCCTGATGTTATGATAAAGGAAAGTCAATTTAATCATTTAACTATTAGTCAAAGTTGATGGGAGATAGTATAGAATCTAAATTTGGATCACTGTTTAGATATCATGCTAAATTATCACTTGTTGCAAAAGTTTAAACTCAGAATTTTAATAATATTTCAACAATTAGTGTAATTAATTGGAGAAATCAACTTAGGATAACCTGTATCATATCATGATATCCTGGTAAGCTATCATTTATTGCAAAATCTTAAATTATTAATTTTAATAATCTTTTAACTATTAGTAGAGACTAATTGGGGATAGGTACTTTGAATCACCTGTATAATACCATGATGAACTATTGCTTATCCGCCTATTCAGATAGAAAAGCCTATATTTAATCGTTTAACTGTTATTTTAAGACAGATGTCTTACAAGGTTGTGTTTGACGAGAATGGTAATGTGAAGCTTGAGTGTCCAACCATAGTCAAGCAGTTTGCAGCAAAGGAGATATCTGCACCAGTCTTGAGGAAGCTTGTGGAGGATGCATCCAAGTTTTTGAATGATGAGGTGAGTAAAACAGTGATCACATGCCTGCGTACTTCAATGGTTTGTGAAGGAAGGCGACCAAAGATGTAGGCCGCATTGCAGGGTTAGATGTTTTGCAAATTATTAATGGACGTGCTGCTGCTTAGCTTACCTATGGGTTTGAGAAGAAAAACAATGAGACCAATCTGGTTTTTGACCTTGGAGGTTGTACCTTTGATGTTTCAGGTATATCAACTGCTTTGTTACATCTCTTTTAGGAATTTTATGTTATTGGTGAGTTACAGGTGCAACTGTTGAAAAATCTCACCCACAGCCCATTTATATGGGAAGAGTGTCATTGGAGGCAGAGTTCATCAAATATTTTTGGCTTCTCTCTTGCTAGTCCACTTCATATGTTTATTTCTACTTGTTGGATGAAGAAAATGAGTAGAGCTTTCGCTTATATTCTTTGTTTTCTGATCCATTTGCTGTTACTAATTACAATTTTGCATTCTATATTGTAATTTTCAACAGAGAATAAATTGGCAAAAACAGAACCTTCGGAATCAAAACACAAAAAACTGATTTTTGGAAATCAAACACACACTGATACTTCGTAGAGGAAAACCACAGAATAGCACTTGTCAAAAGGCATACCTCTCCAATAAATTTCAACACAATTCTTCAAACTTGACCCTTGTCAGAGTGGTGTCAATGTGTTTTGGGCCATTTGTAGTGGGGGTAATGAAAGGTAAACTGGAAAAACAAAAGTATATTCTTAGTAAATATGAAAAAGAGAGATCGACTTATAGAAAGAAGTTATAGAAATAGCCACATACCTAATATTGGTCTGAGTCAAAGACAACAGCTCTATTTTCACTTTCTCAGCACTCTCAGTGAGACGTAGAGCTTGCTTGTCTTTCTCGAGGACAAGTTGAAATTGCATTGAGTGATACAAAGCGCTTTCCTTCAAAGATATAGATGAAGTAATCCTTGTTGGTGTTCAACTTGGATCCCAGCTATTCAGGAACTGGTGAGGAAGATGACTAGAAAAGAGCCCAATGTGACTGTAAATCCTAATGAAGTTGTTTCTCTTGGAGCTGTTGTTCAAGTTCATATTTTTCTCCTATTGAAACCATGGCCTCACCTCCATTCCATTATTATTGGAGGAGGAAGTACCAAATGAGCTATAACTCATTGGTAATAAGTGACCTCTTCTCCACAGTATTTTTATTTATAAGAAAGTATTATTCATGTATATTGTTTGTACAGGATATACAAGCATAACTATTTGCTCATTAACAACGTTTACTTTTCTCTACAAGGCATTCTAATAATACGTTCTCAAGGTGATCCTTTTTGTGTGTGTGTGTGTATTGAAAATTGAATTTGTATATATCAGTAATTCAAAGTGAAATAAGTAAGAGAATGCCAAAGAACCTTAGAAAATTACTACAATAAAATTAATCGGAGGTAATCCTAAATTTATTCACAAAGGATTTGCAAGTAGGTGAGACATGAAATGGTTACAGAGCTATAGTCTTCAAAGTGATAGAAGACTAGTTCACAGTTGCAGATATTGTGATTCATTCTAATGTGTACAAAATAAGGACATCACCTACCAAAGAAAATACTTACATCTGTACCAGTTCCATAAAGTATGAAGTCATCAAAATACCAGAATAGAGGATCCTAGGGAACAGAATGATCATTTTTGGGCATAGAACTCTTATGTATGAGGAATTGCTTTAATCAACAGCTACAGAAATCAACCCAAGAATGCTGAAGTCGTGGCTCTGTCATCATTACTGATTCAAGTGTTTGCAATAAATACTTGAGCAAAAATTCTATAATTAAGCCTTTAATTAAGATGAGAATCCAAAAATGCAACTAAAGAAGGAGGCATACCTTGGCATCTAAGTTTGATCAAGATTTTCTTGCCTTCTTTGATGGTGGATATAACATGGAGTTGAAACCATCATTGATGTAAGCGTGGGTTGAAAGCTCTGAATCTTCTGCTCCATTGTTGACAGCCCTGGGAGTGGGATCTATCTCTTCCATTTTTGAAGTGGGACAGGTAGTGTTTTTGGGGACGTCTGGCATAGGTTGGTCGATGGTTTCTTCTTTGCATTGATGTCTACAATAGTGACAGATGCACTTTACATCGACCCCCCACCCTCTTGGATGGTTTTTAATCCAATCCACCACAACATATTGAGGCCAACCAGTCGTCGTATCCAAACGCTTCATTTCACATATTACCTCAACGTAATTTCGTTCAGATGGGCTTGACTTATTCAATTGGTCCTGCAATCTCTTATTAGATAAAGAAACTATCCACAGATGGTCGGATAATTCATCTGCATCAGTTGAAAAGAGGTGCTCTGGGCTACAACGATTGATGGAAAGGCAAACACTAAAGATTGATTTCCATGGATATTTCAGCGGTCCAAGAGCAAAACAGACAAAAAAATTATTTGGAAATTTGCAACCAACCCAAAATGATATGACATTTCCATCACTTTCATGGTTTAACTTCAACTGCTTTGGAATCTCAGTTCCTGGTGGTCTAATTATAAAAAGCAAGTGATGGAAATGAATCTCATCCCATAATATCCTACTTCTTGTTCCCTTGCAAGCTTTATTTGGTAAAATCTCGAAAAATTCTCCAATCTGCATTCAATTAGCAAATTGAATTAGGGAAGAAAGTAACAAAAATTGTTTCTTTATAAATTAATAAAAAAAGAGAGAGAAACCTGATTCAATAATCTGCTTAATGATTGTGCATTCAACGAACAACAATTTCCTAAATCCACATCTAGTATAGATTGGGGAAGCCTTGGAATTTCTTGAAGCTGCTTGCAATTTCGTATCTCAAGGACCGCTAAATTCACAAATCTGCTTAGGCTTTCAGGGATGCTAACAATATTAGTTTCAGATAGATCTAAAGAATACAATACGGGGAAGTACTCGGGTTTCATCAAAAAATCTAATTCAATTATATTATTATTGCCCCTGAAATCCAACGATGTCAACTTCAAAACCCCACCTCTGGAAAAGCCATCCAAATAATTGTATGTCTGTCTCAATTTGGCAGTTGGAATATATAGTTCATCAATAAGTTGTAATTTATAGATGTCATCCGGAAGATACCTAAGGTTTTTGCAACAACGTAAGTCTAAGAGTTGGAGCCCAGTGAGATACTCGATTGATGAAGGCAACTCTCGAATACCACTCCCCCCTAAATTTAAACTCCTTAAACATTTCATTTCTGGATGAATATTAGGAAACTTCTCAAGCCTAAAGCAATTTCTAAGATCAAACTTCGTAAGAGATTTCAACCTGAGGATGTTTGGAAGAATTTGAAGTTTTTTACAATGGCAGAGTTCCCATTCCCGAAGCTTATCAAGAATTCCAACCGACTCATGAACCTTAACTAAATTTTCACAAAACCAAAGATCCATTATTTCTAGGCTTGGGGTACAGAACTCAGGTAATTCTATAACGGACTCACACTTCCTGAGATAGAGATATTTTAAAGATATCAACTTGAGAGACTTTGGAAGAATTTGAAGTTTTCTACAACCACGGAGATTCCATATCTGAAGCTTATCAAGAAATCCAAGTGACTCATGAACCTTAGCTAAATTTTGACAATAACTATGATCCAAATTTTCTAGGCTCGGGGTACAAAACTCAGGTAATTCTGTAATGGACTCACACTCCCTGAGATAGAGATATTTTAAAGATATCAACTTGAGAGACTTTGGAAGAATTTGAAGTTTTCTACAACCACGGAGATCCCATATTTGAAGCTTATCAAGAAATCCAAGTGACTCATGAACCTTAGCTAAATTTTGACAATAACTATGATCCAAATTTTCTAGGCTCGGGGTACAGAACTTAGGTAATTCTGTAATGGACTCACACTCCCTGAGATAGAGATATTTTAAAGATTTCAACTTGAGAGACTTCGGAAGAATTTGAAGTTTTCTACAACCACAGAGATCCCATATTTGAAGCTTATCAAGAAATCCAAGTGACTCATGAACCTTAGCTAAATTTTGACAATAACTATGATCCAATATTTCTAGGCTTGGGGTATGAAACTCAGGTAATTCTGTAATGGACTCACACTCGGAGAGAGTGATACGTTTTAAATATTTTAGCTGGATTTCCTGTAGAAGAAAAATAAAAATTATATTCATCCAACATTCAAATAAAATTTAAATAAATCATAATTTATAAATACTAATATTTATACCAATTTGAATGTTGTCTCCAATCTAATAAGACTACGTGGCATCTCAAGTTCAACAAGTTGTCGAGGATAATAGTTAGATGGCAAGGAAAATGAAAATTCAGGCCATTGAAGCAATGTTAACCCATTGGGGAGATATTCAAGTTCTTCACAAATGCGTACGTTACGAACTATAAGAAATTTGAGATTTTTCATCTTTTCAAAAGCTTTAGCTCCTATTGGCATCATGATTGGTTGAGGTGAGTAGCACATAATGCCTCGAATTTTACTTGATCCCTAGTTGGACAAAGCATTAGTTACACTAAATAATAGAACAATAAAAAATTTGAAAAATTAAAAAAACATATCCAAATAAAATTAAAATTTCTTCATCGTTAAAAAGAAAATTAAATAAATGGAAAAAAACTAATTTGGAAAAAAGAGATGCAAAAGAGCTTATACCATATTTGTAGTTAGTATTTCTTCAGCATCCTCAAAACACCATATCCTACTACGTTCTCCTAGCTCTTCTGATTCTTGTTGAACAATTTCTCTCCCCATTTGTTGAAGCAAGTCATGCATCCACAACTCGCCAAATTGACCAACAGTTATGAGACACTTATCAATAAGTTTTCCAATTCCATAACCTGGATATGATTTGCAAGCATCTAATATATTCTCTACACAACTCCTATTGAATCCCTTAAAGAAACATGCAATATCCAAAAAAATATCCTTTTCGGTCTTTTCAAGTCCATCATAACTTATTTTGAGCTTTTCCACAATTTTTTTGTGAGGAATGTTTTTATGCTTTTCGAACGCACTTTTCCAATCACATATACTTTTTCCACACAAATCAGAACCTATTATTTTAAGAGCTAATGGAAGGCCATTGGCATAATGTATGATTTGCTCTGCAACTTCTAAATAATCTTTCTTAGGTTCAATTTTTGGGAAGGCATGCAGGTTGAAGAGTTCATGAGATTCAGATTGATTTAATTCCTTAAGCTCATAAATTGGAAGATCTTTTCCAAGAATGTTTAGCACGTGTTTGTCTCTTGTTGTTATAATGACTCTGCTTCCTAGTGCAAACCAATTACATTCTCCAAGTAAATTTACCATCACTTCTTATTCAGCCACATTGTCAAGAATTAAAAGAAATCTTGTAAGACAAAGTCTTTCCTTTATCATGATAATTCCTTCGGGTACACTGTCTACCTTTATATACATGCCCCGTGAGATCTTAGAAAGAAGCGTCTCTTGTAGTTTGATCATGTCATCATTTGTACTCGACTTTTCTTTGACATCCTCTAGAAAGTAACTCAATTCAAAACAATTAGCGATTCTGTTATAAATAGCCTTTGCAATTGTAGTCTTACCTACTCCTCCAAGACCATAAATCCCTACCATGCGAACATCATTTGACTTCAAATCTAAAAGAGATTGTATAGCATCCGCACGAGATTCTATTCCAACTGGGTGTTCAGTAACAAATAACTGAGTGCGATTCAATTTAGTAACTGATATCTCTTTAATAATTCTTTGGATAAATTGAGTTTCAGATTCATTACAACTGTCACACACAAAGAATAAGAAACAGATAATAAGTTAGACAAATTGAAAATATACATAGATGGTTCTTTCATGTACAAAGAGTTCAAAAGCTCAAAAGTTATTGTGGATTGGAGTAGTAAGTTCATCTAATAGGTAGTGCCTAGGGGCAAGGATATTGTACTAGATTTGTAACTTCTCTTTAGGGGTGTTCGTAGTGCAGTGTGGTGCGGTTTTGGGCCATTTTTAGCACCGCACTTTGTGCTGCGGTTTAGCTAAAACCATAACTGTACCACATCTTATTTTTGTGATCACATGTGCGATACGGTGCTGTTTAAAGTTTAGCCAAAACCATAACCGCACTGTACCTCATTTTCCCGGTCACATATGCGGTACGATGTATAAAATGCGGTTTAAATGATTTGAAGTTGGTATATTTTTCAAATTTTGGGCTTTTTCTACCCAACCCAAAACTAATTTTTCCCTTTGTTTTGGTCCAAGTTTTAAACTATTAAGCTAGTTTTTCTTTATTTTAGGCTGGCTTTCCTAATCAACACTTGCTAAGATTATCAAACTTTTTTTTTTTTTAAAACTAGGGTTATTAAACTATTAATAATATATTTAATATTAAAAATAATTAAATATATTAATATATAGAGAGGGTGCGGTGTGGTTATGCCATTTTGCGGACGTTTAGGTGTGGTTTTTGCGGTTTGGTGAACACCCCTACTTCTCTTCATATGGTGAATTGCCCTATTTGGGTTGGGTTGCCCTTGTAATCATTTTTTTTTCATTGGAGATGTACCTCTATCAGTTTTTTTTTCACTTCCTCATTATACGTTATGTTACTTGTTTATTACTTTTATTGTTTGCTTTATTGATTTGTGACTTGATGGTTTCATTGATTAAATCTTTAAAATTTGGTTGGTATAATTGGGAATTAATTCACAATTGCGTTGCATTTTAACTTTGGGAATTAATTCATCCCCAAGACTATTTTACTGTTGAATTCCATGAGTGAGAAGATAATTTTTTTTTTTTTTTGGTGAGCTACAATAGATTCTCAATTAAAAGAGTTAAATAATTGTTTTAGTGAGCATGAAATTAAGTTTCTTTCAATGTCATTATTGAATAGATATTTTTTCAGCTACAATAGATTATCAATTAAAAGAATTAATTTATGGTTTTATTAAGCATGCAATAAAGTTGATTATTCTTAACTTAGCATTACATCTTCAAGAGGCCAATGATTTTTTTTTTAGAATTGATGATAGATATTTGTTTGTTGAGAGAACAATTACTAACAAGATTTTACATATCATGAAAAACTATTATTATAAACAAAAGTTTATCATTATGGACATAATGATGTTTAACACTCAAGCTTTAAAAAAAATTTTAAAAAAAAAAAAATTTAGAATTGTACAAATAGATGGTAGGGACTAGAAAATCAATAACTCATCAACTTGTTTTTAGAGTGGTTTGTTATGTACTTTCTTATCTAAGATTTATTGTAACTACAAAGCTCAAAACAAAATGAGAAGACGATTATCTAACGCTCTTTGATGGAAAGAGAAATTGCTATTAAATTTATATATATTTGTTAATTGAAAGAGAAATTGCTATTAAATTTAGAACAAAATTAATTATAGATTACTCCATTTTGTAGAATAAAAAAGAATATCAAATGCTATCTTGATAGATCATATATAAGTGAGTTGAAATATATTCAAAACAGTTTTTTTTCTTTGTTTTTGTTTATATTTTATTAATATGAATAAAAACAAAGATATTTTTTACATATTAATGTAGTTTGAGCTTTAGTAATTAGTAACTTCCTATGTGATTTTTTTATTATTCATGATTGGGCTTGCCAAAGATGAAATCATAATTCCCTCGTAACCTGTTTCTAATCCATGATAGGGCCTATTGAAGATGATTTAAAGTTTTTAACTCATAAATGCATACAAGAATTAATAGTCATAATTGGTAAAATTATACGGCGTTAATTTTTTTTTTTTTTTTTAATTTCTACCATCGACTTTTTATAACTTAATTAACTACATCTTTAGTAGAAGATTCTATGAAAAACAGGATACTTTCATAATTCAGCATTTAGCGAAAACATTTTTTTTTCCCGGAATCCATAACAAAACTATTAAAATTCTATAACTTATAGAAGAGCAGTGAATAGTTACATACCCCTCCTTGTAATGCAACCCAGACAAGCCAGTTGCTTTAATCAAAGCAGTCCTCCACCTCTGAACCTTCTCCACATTATCCTTCAAATTTTCTTCATGTTGAGTTAGCGCTGCTCCAAACTTTCCCTTTTGTTTACGAATTTCTGACGGATCCACTTTGTAAAATACAGGTAGAACGAATAGTCCGTTATTCCTCCACTCAAGAATCTTTACAAGTTCATCTAAGCACCAACTAGAAGATGCATAATTTTCAGAGAACAAAACAACCGAACTCTTTGACAATTCAATAGTTTTAAGAAGTTCCATTGAAATTTCTTCTCCTCTTGGAAGTTCATTGTCAATAAAGGTGTTAAAACCCTTATCACATAAAGCTTGATATAAATGACTTGTAAAATTATAGCGGGTGTCTTCACCTCTGAAACTTAAGAAAACATCATAGGTGAATTGGGGAGAGAAAGAAGAAGAGGAAGCTCCGTCGTTGATCTGGGTGGCCATACCGGAGAGTATATCGGATTTCGGCAGATTAATGGATATCGGCCGGTACAAACTTGAAGCAGGAAACGTCACGGATCGATTTGTCAGTGATTGGGATGAACTGCGGCACCAGCTGTGTGTTTATGGATCTAAAGGCTTGAACTCAGGGAGAGAGAGACTTGAGAGAGAAATATATCTGAGATCTGAAGACTCTTGGAAGTGGGAATAGATTAACGCGTGTGAAAAAACTGAAGAGGCCCAAGAGACATAATAGCGCGGCGAAAACTACAAAAACACTTGGAAATTAGAATACAAGTCAAACTGAAAAGACAAAATTGGCTATTTTTATATTAATAAATAAATAAAATGAAAAGACGCGTTAATTAGTATTGGGTTATTAATATCTGATAAAAAGCTGATGGGTTGCGTCCCTAACGACACTTCAGCAATTTGTAAAATATTTGCAGAATAGTGTGTGTTCGTATCTTTATTTATAAACAAGGTTGTCAAAATCGGGATCCTACGTAAAATCATTAGAGGTATGTGGGATCGTGAATCGTAGGATCGGATCGTGGATCGTAAGATCCTACATTATTTAAGGAAAAAACAAAAAATACACATTAGTATGTTAAATAATCATATAAATTATAGATTCATTAATATAATTACCATACATTATTACATCCATTTGCAAGCATCATTTAAAGAGGCTAAAAACTTCAAAATGTGACACTCTATTGGGATTTTTTTATTTGAGTCCAACTGACACTCTCTCTACGTTAGAGTGGAAAAACTTAGTCTATTGGGATTTTATTTTTTATTTGGGTTCAACTGAACCTTCTGTCAAGTTAAAGAAGATTATAAGAAACCAAAGTTGTTTAGGATCGTCAAAATCATGCGATCCTACCGATCCTGAACGATCGCTAAGATCCTTGAAAGATCTAGATCGTTTTGAGTAGGTAGAATCGTGAAATCGTAGGATCGTAAGATCCAGATCGGGATTTTGACAACCATGCTTATAAGTTAATAACAAACAAACAAAAAAGTCCGAGATGAGAAAGTTGTGTTTGTATTTGGTTAGGTTGCTTAAATAATCGTTTTGGTTAGTTAGACAACGCAACATTTATTTTCATAATATTTAAATAATATTATTAAAACAACATTATTAAATGAATCGAAAGTATTAGAAAATTATATTTTAAGTTTAAAATAAGTTCAATAATAAGTCTTCCTTCTCAAAAAAAAAAAAATTTAAATGAGTATTTGTAAAAAAATATAAAAAGTTATGGTTGCAAAATATAGTTTTGGGTTTCAAAAACACTCTTTTAAATTTCTAAAATGCCTAACCAAACAATCCGAAGTTAGGGGTTGTTTGGTAGTGTATTTTAAACAATAGTTTACAATGTTTAAATAACATTACATGTATTTTCACGTATTTTTTCACTCACACGCATTTTTAAAAAATATAAATAACACTATTAGAACAACATTACCAAATATACCTAAATTTGTGTAAGGAAATCCTCAAATGAATAAGTTTGTTGGAGCCAATTTAGTGTTCTGATAGTGTTAAAAACTTGTGTTTACCCTTTTTAAGTTGGGACTGTGAAACAGTGAAAGGGTGTTTTGTTCTTAAACTTTCAACATGCGAATATTGTGCATGGATGCTTGTCTTTGCAAAAATTTAGCAGATGCACCCCAGAAAATGAAAATTTTACACTCTCCTTTTGCAACATCGAAAACGTTAAATTTAATACCAATTTCACTTGAAAAAAAAAAAAAAAAAACCTATTTACAAACAGACTTAACTGAAAATATGATTGATGTCAACCCAAAAAAAAGATTGAAAGTTGCTTAAAGTTGTAAATGAGCTGGTATTAAAAATTCAAACTTGTTTATTGAGTTTGAACTTATTACCAAATAAGATTAAATGTTCAAGTTTGGTACATATATTTGTTGAGCAAGCTTGAGCACCTTTTATGTTGATTAAGAACTTCTTCTTTTTTCGTATACAAGACATGCTAACATGTATTGACACTACTAATTAATCCAAACTGAAATCAACATAAACTATAAGAAGGAAAAAAAAAAAAAAAAAAGACTTATGATGGAGAAAAAAAAAAACATTAAGGGTTTGTTTGATATGTGTGTTTAAATAACAGTTTTCAATTTTTTTAAAAATACGTGTGGGTAAAAAAGTGGATAGAAATACATGTAATGTTATTTAAAAACTGAAAACATGTGTTTAAAATTATGTACCAAATAACCCCTAAAACATATCAACTAGAAGTAGAGTTATAAAAAAAATAAATATATAAAATTCATTAATTTAATGCAGAGATGTAAGGGAAAAAAAATCCACCAAAAGAGAAAGTCGAAAGAAAGAGAGAAGGCAATGACCTTTTTGGAAAGCTCTAAGTGAGAAGTGATAGTAATAAACTAAATAAAGATGTTCATATACTTCATTACATTAATGCGCGTTGTAAAAAAAAAAAAAAAAAAAAAAGGAAGAAATAATAGTGGCTCCCACTTTCTCTCATTATGAAAATGCAAAACGTCTAAGACACCCTGGTTGGAAAATTGCATTGGGGAAACTTCGTGGAGAAAGGATCTCTACTTTTATTCACTAATAGGTAAGTAATAAATCAAGTGACACTTTATCAATTGCACCATTGTTTTGCCTCTTTCGGATATATTAGAGTATCTACAGTAGTGGAGCTAAAAATTTAGCTTTTTAACTCCATCAAAAGTTACTTTATCTATTTTACCTATAGATATGCTACAGCAGTGAATCTATTTTAGCTTTCAATACAATAAAATAATATAAATATCACAATAAAATAATATATCTTCTACAATAAAATAATATATCCTACAACCAAAAAAAATCCACAGCACCATCCATAACCACCTATACCATCAACCCACCACCATCACCGGCCACAACCACCACTCTACTTTGGCAACCATAACACAACATAGAAAAAAACAAAAAAACAAAACAAAACAAAACAAAACCACAACAAAACAAAACCACAACCGCAGTGGCTGGGACGGCGTGGGGTGAGGCGATCGGTGGCTGGGAAGGCATAGGGTGAGGCGATCGGTGGCTGGGACAGCGTGGGGTGAGGCGATCGACGGCTAGGATGGTGTGGGTTGAGGCGATCGGCGACTGGGAAGGCATGGGCTGAGGTGATCGACTGCTGGGACGGCATGGGCTGAGGCGGCGGTAAATTGAGAGATGAGAAATGAGAGCTTAAGAGCTTTGGGAGCTTGAGAGTGACTGAGAGAGAGGACGGTGAGATAAAAGAAATGAAAAAAATAACCAAAGCAGTATTATTTTAATCCGGGGGTGAATAAACAATTAATTTTTTTTTTTAGATGTCTGCTACAGTGCACATCTAAAGATAGATGTGCACTGTAGCAGTTCAGCTAAAATTTATACCTATGCCTCCACTGTTGCTTGGCCCTTTTTAGTATCATGGTGAAGCTAAAATAGCATTATAACTATTTAGCTTCACTGCTACAAATGCTCTTAGATTAGGAGCCACTATCTCATAAAAAACAAAAGAAAAAAGAGGTTAGTGTTACTGTAATTCAATGTATTAAAAAATCGGTTTTCATGAATTTTTTTGGTCATACTTCTGCTTCCACTCATTTTTTCGGATGCTTGCCTTTGCCAAAATTACACTCTCCTTTTGCAATATGGAAAACGTTAAATTTTACTTGAAAAAAAAATTAATTAATAAATAAATAAATAAAAAACACCTACAAACAGATTTAACTAGAAATATGATTGTTGTCAACCCAAAAAAAGAAGAAAAAAGATAGATTCTTTATATCACATAGAGTAGTAAATGAGCTAGTATTCAAATTTCAAACTTGTTTATTAAGTTTCAGCTCATTATCAAACAAGATTAAATGTTCAAGCTTGGTGTATATGTTTGTCAAGTAAGCTTGTGCTTGTTTATGAACTATTTGATTAACTCTTTTTTTTATATGCAAGACACGCTAACACGAATTGACATCCCTAATAAATCCAAACTAAAATCAACATAAACTTTATGAAGGAAAGTGAAGACTTGTGATGGGAAATTAAAAAACACATCATTAAAACATATATATCAACTAAAAGTAGAGTTATAAAAAATAATTATATAAAAATTCATTAATTTAAAGCAGACGTGTAAGAAAAAAAAATCAACTAAAGGAAGAAAAAAAAAAGGAATAGAGAGAGAAATCACTTTTTGGAAAGCTCTAGGTAATGTTCGTACATGAATGCGCGTTGTAAAAAAAGGGGGAAGAAAAATGATTCCCACTCTCTCTTTATTGAAACTAGGAGAAGTTAATTCCATAGAACTCAATTTTTTTCATAATTAAAAAGTCATCAAGAACTTCTGGATTGGGTGCATCCGGAGTCAACAACTTGATAGGCTTTGGTCAATCGACATGTAGTAGTCTTCCTTGTTACTTCACATGGAGATGCATGTGACACTTTCTGCTCTATCTCTTGTCATCTTCCAAGAAATTGCTCCTTTATTTACTTGTCTCTTGATAGTACACCGTGCATGGGGCAATTTCTGCTCTAATCTATCTCTTGTCAATTGTCATCTTCCAATAAATTGATCCTTCATTTCTTTGTCTCTTGATAGTACACTGTGTATTTTCTCCTTTGACAGACTCCTCCAGCTGGATGCCATTATTTATAATTATATTTGATATTTTTTTAATCTATTTTTATATATTAATCTATTAATCTATATATAAAATAATAGGTGAAGCAGAGAAAAATTCAAATTGTAATTCCAATTAGAATTCTAATTTTGTGCCATTTGTCTCTGCCACCTGTATTCAATTACTCCATAATCTGTGAGCCACGTGGGGACCGCAAAATAATATTAATCTAGGTGTCACTAATTAATTCATAAATTTCATATGGATTTACCTTGAAAGAATCTGTAATTTAAGACTCTTTCTCTTCTTTCTCGGCTCTTTGCCTCCTCCCCTTCTTATTTGCACGACTCTTCCTTTCTCCAATTCTTCATGTCCCGGTTCAGTTGCCTCTATCTCTAAAAAATCAAAGAGCCACAACTATTAAATGAAAGAAAGAGGTCTTTGTCCTTGGAACAAGACCCAAACTCCCATTGGAGTCGTTCTCTTTCTCGGCAACAGTATTAACCCAGACCCAGAGCGACGAGTCCATACAAAAAGGTTGCTCTTTCTCTAACTCTTCGACTGTATCCATTTTAGTACGAAGAAATGGAGTATTATGGTTTCTTAACCTTCAATGCATCAGACATTTATGAATCGTTTTAACTTTATTTAGTTTTACTGATCAGTTAATGTTGATAATTACTTTAGTTTGAGTGTTGTTGGTTTTGAAATTCAATTTGGATTACAAGAGTCTATTAATTTGTTTCCACCTAATTATTTCTTTATGTAATTTCTTAGCCCACCAAGGAGCTTAAATATAATTGCAATCTTGTGATTTTGTTTTTCTAAAGGTGATACAATGAAGATTGAGGAAGCAAAGAGCACATACTCCTAAGGAAATATAAGTAAATTCTTTTTCCTTTCTTTTAGTGAATTTTCTTTTTTTGAATAATTTTAATATTATTTTTTCTATGATTAATGTTGCATGTTTGTTTTCTATTTGATAACAAGATAGCATCTTTTTTTTTTTTAATCTTTATTGGCTTGAGAACAAGTTAATATCTTTATTTGATATCTAATTGCGTGGTCTTTTTTTTTTCTCCATTCTTTGAGGTTTGCATGTGAAACGATTTCTGGGTTTGTGAGGGTTTGTGAAATTGAAGGGTTTTTATTTTATTTTGTCCTGCAACAAAAAATATATATAGTGGTACTTCATGTTGGTGCTTTTGCTCCTAAGATTGGCCTTTTGATTATGTTATAGTGATCTCCTCCGCTATTATTGACCCGTTGCAAGTTGAGAGCACATTTCAACTCTCCATCAACAATGAAGCAAAAGTAGTGTATTCCTAATGGAAGCATCATAGTAACAGAAGCACTTTTTCCTATATTCTGCAAGTCCTCCCTGTTGAAGAAAGAAAGAAAGAAAGGGGGGAGCTCATCAATATCAAATTATGAAGTTAAAGGAGAAAAATAAATTAAGTTGAAACTTGGAAAATGAAAAGTTATGTTACTTAGTCTGCCAGTTGTTCCACGATCCCACCACAGATACTACATTGCCACCACCATACCATGTGATTTCAACAGAAATCAATCTTCCACTGAAGTAATTCTCATTATGCACCATGCTTCCTGGCAATGGATGCCGCTTTTTAGACTATATAAATTCACAAGGTGTAAATTCAAGAGGTGTTGGCATGGGAGTCACAAAAACCTGCAGGTAAAATGTAAAATGAGCTTAAATCCTCATATAAACATTTTGTGCATTGTTTACATTGTTTTTAAAGTAAAACTTCCATTATCATTTTTAATAGTATCTCTAATACATTTACATTTTATTGCAACTATGCGGTATAACAATGTCCAAAGGATACAGCTTTCTTGATCAAATATCTGATGCTAAGGAGACATGGAGAATTAGAGTGAGAATATGCAGAATGTGGAAAGCAGTGAATAAGAGAAGTGGAAATAACTTCATCAGTCTTGACATGATCTTTATCGATGAAAAGGTTATCATACTTGACAACAATAAAATGTTTGAATCTTTCAACTATTAGTTGTATTTGTAATATAATATATAAACTAACTTTTGACTTCTATTTCCCTTTTTACAGAAAAGCTTAATGCATGCAATTGTAAGAAAGAATGTGTTTCAGAAATTTAGTACCATCCTACGTGAATGAGGAACCTTTATCACTTCAAACTTTAAAGTAATCGTGACAAATAAAGGTTATAGACTGGTTTCAAATGACCTGAACATCATTTTCCTCTTAACAACTTCGGTTAAGGAGTGCAATGAAGAAAGTGAACTCATACCTATGCATGCCTTTGAATTTGCAACATATGATTGTATCAACAATCGTTTGAATGACAATTCTTACCTAACAGGTAAATTATGTTTTACTTCACCTCTTCCCCATTTTAATTAATCAAAATTCATCCTTCAAACATTATTTTTTACGTGTACAAACTTGCAGATATGATTGGCAAACTTACTGCTGTTGGACCCATTGAACAAGTTCACTTTCACAACGGCTCTACAAATATAAGAAATCTCCAAATTCTACTACCTGAGTAATGAACATTTCATTTTACTCCCATTTACCTCAAAATAATTCTTTTGTTTCTTCATGTGACTCTGTTTGCCATTCTGACAAAATTAAATGATAAAAGAAATATATGAATGTCTCTGAACCCATGCACTTTTATTTCTATTCATCTTCCTTCCAACTGGGTTTGAGCCCACCACCCTATTTATATGAAAAACTATCCTTTTTTAATATTTGAACTATAAATATCTACTTGAAAAGTACTTCTATCTCAGTTTGAACACTAATGACCAGATTGGACTTTTGAACCTGGCTGTGTTGCACATTTATGGTTATAGAGTTCAACTCTATTATAATTAATCGAATATAAATGTTAAGTTTTATTTCAGTAACATTCAATAATTATTATTAATTTTATAGTATGGATGGGAAGCCGGGTTGGGTTAAGACCTTCCAGTCTTGCACACACTGTTAAGTTGACTAGGTACCATTTCTAAATGGAGTTTAGAGAGGGTTTCACTTAATATAATTCTATTTAAAAATTGAACATGAGATGCACATTGCACCCATCATAAAAGTTATACTTGAATTTCAAATTGCATATTTTGAAATCTTTCAGACTATTTAATGGAGATGGTTTCAGTAATATTGGACTCATTGCTACAATAGGTATTGGTTATGGCATGTGATTTTGGCAGGCCTGCCATGAAACCATGCTATTAAGTATCAAAAGATTCAAAACTGTGAAAATTATTTAACAATGTTCCCAATTCCTTTATGTGATCACTTATTCAACACGTTTATCTGTTAAGTATGAGCTTAC
The DNA here is from genome assembly GCF_001633185.2 of Quercus lobata. Classification (NCBI taxonomy): domain Eukaryota; kingdom Viridiplantae; phylum Streptophyta; class Magnoliopsida; order Fagales; family Fagaceae; genus Quercus; species Quercus lobata. The sequence continues at coordinate 7,713,004 of NC_044911.1, read as the reverse complement.
TATGGTTCTATTATTCAATTAAATTTGTTTGTTTGAAGTAACTTCTTTCTCCTTTTAGGCTTCCTATGTGTTCCCTTTTACTTTACATGGTTGTGTAAATATAGAGGTGAATTGCTTATTCAAGTTTTCCACTCTTTCAATTATTAACACTAAGATTGTTTTTAACTACTGTATTTAATCATGAATGGTAGCAAATCTCACATTTTAATGTCTTTTGAATGCTATAATGTACCATTAGGGACAAAGAGCTAAAAATATCATTGTGGGATGAAAGTGCTGAAACAATTACTGAAAATGACTTCAAAGAAGATGAAGGTCCTTCTATAATTATTGTTACTTCAACAACTGTAAAAGCATTCCAAGGTACTGAAAGATAGGTAGTATATGTATATATCACTTTTTATATAATAATAAAAAAAAAATGTGTATAACAAATTCTTCAATGTGTTTTATGGTTCTTTTAATAAGGCAAACTGAATCTTAACACCACAAGTGCAACTAAAGTTTACGTCAATTTGGACATTACAGAGGTTTCTGAGCTCATTGACAGGTTCATAAACATTTACTTTACTAATTCTCTATGATGGATTATGAATGGATTTTTTTAATTAAAAATTTTATCTCTTCCTTTCTTCAGATATAAAGTTGTTGAGGATGAATACGATAATGTTGTTCGATCTATTCCAACACATGACAAAAAACCCAAATTTGAATCAGAATTGATATTGCAAACTACGATGTCATTGGCAGAAATTAAAGCACTAGAATGGGTGGAAGGAGTCAAGGTTTTCTTTATCTTGAAATATTTCAAATCTAAATCTTTATTATTCAATCAAAACTAACTAGAATGACTAATTTTGTAGGAAAGATTTTTTACCTGTTATGCGGATATTGTAAACATAGAAACAAAATTAGGGTGGAATTATATCTCATGTCAACTTTGCAAGCGAAAAGTAAAATAACAAAATAATATGTTTTGGTGCAACAGTTGCAATTCTGAATCTCAGTTCCCTATGCCTAGGTAACTAAATTCTACATTGTTTATACTATATAACTGTTCAAATGATTGCATAGGAAAACAAAATGAAGCACACTTTCTAACTTCTCTCATTATTATATACAGTTACAAACTACAAATCCAAGTGAAGGATCATACTGGGACAGCTTCTTTTGTTCTTTTTGATAAAGATGCAGAAAAAATAATTCAAAAAACTGCTATGGAACTTTCTTCAAAAGTATCTAAACTAAATTCTTAACCACTTCCAAATTTATGCTTAAACATAATGTTTTTATTATACTAACAATTTATGGGCCTTACATCATGTTGTGCAGAATCAAGAGCCAAATAAAGTACCTCAAGAAATTCAAAGCTTGCTTGGAAAATCTTATACATTCCAAATAAAAGTTGATGATTACAATGTCAAAGAGGGATGGGAAGTTTACACTGTCACAAGTGTCTTTAAATCTGAGTCTAACAAACACTCAGGAAATGTTGTTGCTGACAACATTCAGATTAAACCATCAGAAACACTGTTCAGCCATGACCAAACTATTGCAAACAATTCTATTGCTACTTCAGATATTAAATTACTTACAAGCCAGGTGAAGGTGGCCACTGAGCATTGCTTGAAGGGACAAAAAAGATCAAAAGTAGGAAAAAAAAGAAAGCCATGAAGAGGGGAAGAAAGAAGAATGAAAGGAAGCTATAATGTGGAGAGAGTAGGATGATTGTGAGTGTGCATGAAAGGTGAGAAAATGAGAGACAGAACTTCCAGAATTGAGACAAGGTGTACATGAAAGAAGAGTATGGCATTACTGTTCGATATAAATAACAGGATTAGTGGGTCCCTCTAAGAGGGGTACAAGCAAATGACTCATGAGGAAATTGATTATTATTAGGACTCAAAACTAATCAAATTGCTCACAATTAAAAGAAACCCTGAAAAGCTCTAGAGCTCTGCACAATAATAGACTTGGTAACAATAAGTACAGTAATACTAATAAGTAGTAAATGTATGAACCATTTCTCAAAACGAATTTTTTTGTTCTTTTCTTTCTAAAACTACTTTCTTTCATGCTCTTAATGAAAAGAACAACCTGTTATCTTTGTTTGCATGGTTGGAAACCTACGAAAAGAAGTTGCAATGAAATGCATAAGTACTGGTAGTAGATTTTGAGAGTACGTGTAGTTCTCAATGAAACGCAGAAGTACTGGTAGTACATTTTCAGAGTACTGGTAGTAGAGAGACTTGAGATTGGGAGTAGAGAGAACGAAGACTTCTAAGATTGAGAGTGAGATTTTGATTTAGTATTGAGAAGTGAAAACAGATCTAAGATGGGATTGAACTCCTTGAAGACTTAGGTTTGCGTGTGGATTCGGTGGAACAGTGTTTGAGATGGGATTTCCCTTTCGATCTTAGCATTTTGAGCTTCTATCTTCTGGTGATTTGATCTTTGCTTTTGCTGATTTGATTTTTGCTTTTGCAAACTCAGTTTCACGAGCTCACCTCAAGAACCGAGAGATATATATCTCTTTTTTTTCCCTTTACTCTTAAACTTTCGGTCGGGTTGGTTATACGGATTTTCAAACCCTTAACCCACTGTCCAAACAGAATATTCAGGTTTACTAAGAAAACAAACCAAATCCAACTGATCAGAGGCTTCGGGTCAACCTACTGGTCTAAGGGTCTGTCGGATTCGGCCTTAAAACAAGGCCACCTCCCCATCGAAGCAAATTAAATTAATAAGATAAATTAAAGTCACAATATTGTTAACAACATATTTCATAATTACCTTATTTATATGATAAGTTATTGACGGTAGTCAAGAAAGTAATGTTATTGTCCTAACGATGACTCCAAAAATCAATAACAATTTACTAACTCAATAATTGTAAAAAATGTTTATAGTGTAACATTGCTCTAATTTAATAAGAAAATTTTAATGATTCTTTTCTTTTTCGTGTCATTAAAGAAGAAAAATTATTGAATACATTGGGAGTATCATAAAAACGTATTGCTAAGTTTTGTGAATGAAATTTTTTGGTTAATAATATGAATTTAAACTTAACTGAGCATTTTAAACATAAATAAATTCATGATTAATAATATATCCATTCCCGTGCGGTAGCACGGGTTACATACTAGTTTATCTTAATGTTTGAGAGAGAAAAACTTATGGGTTGATCTAAGCTAGAAGTTGTCACACCTTTTAATTAATCCAGGTAGTTTTAAATTTTAATTTGATCCAATATTGACCTTAATCTATGAATTGGTCAAACCCAAACTCAATCACGTAGCCAAGACAGACCAAAAAAAAAAAAAAAATCAGACCCAACTTCACCTTCACGCATGAATACTTTTCAGCCTTGCATTATTGTAACTTTTGACCATTTTTGGCATCATGCAATCAAACAGTTTTTACTTTATTTTCTTTTCAAGAACTTTACATGCACTTGTCTATATTGTCCCTTGCTGACCATGCGCTTGTGGCTAAGCTTGTTTGCAGTGACGGACCCACAGCTACAAGGAGGGGCCTTGGGTTTCTTGTTTCTTTATTTCAATGGAGGAATTATTATTTATATTCCCCAAAAATATAAAGTTATTCCCCTGACAAATAATATATATATATATATATACACACGGCAGCATGTGCAAGACACGAGCTTATATTAAGAAAAAAATAATAATTAAGGTCAATTTTAAATTTTATTTGTATCATAAAATAAAGATATGTATTATTTTATTTTTAAAGTATATAAAGATTTATAATAATCAAAAGATATATTAATTTTAAGAATTTTGATAATTATGTCATAAAAAATTAATCTTATTCGCATAAGAATTTTGATCAACTACAAAATGTGGGTTCTAAAACCACTTGTGTAGGTCGGGGTTGAGAATTGGGGGACCGACGAGGCTAGGGCCCCATTTTCCAGCAATGACCGGTCAAGGTCAATCAAAGTGGGGATTCACAGATGATTCTCAACATAGAAAAGATCTTAACAAGTCTGATCACCATTTATAGAAGGATTGAACGACGAATTGATCATGAAACGGGCATACCTTTCATCTGCCCTAGGATCCCATCTCTCTTCGATTATTCAAGTGATTGATAGTTACAGGACAGGGACATCTCACTCCTAAAAGAAGCCTTGATCTTATTCTACGATACCACCAAAAGAAAAGATATCCTTCCTCATCTCGAAGAGCGTATAGATAAAGAAAATTTCTAGGATGTTAAAATTTAGTGGGAGTAATTTAAATATTACACAATAAAATATTTTAAAAATCATAAGCTTTTATTAGGGTTTAACTGAGAGAATAACAATATGACATATTTGCTTTTTTCCAAAATATTAAGGGAAAAATTGCTTGATTTTAAAGTTTAAAGAAGAATTGTAAACTACCCCAAACATAAAGGATGAATAATGTTTTTTTCCTAAGTTTTTGTTTTTATTTTTGTGTGTAAAACTATGTGTTATTAAAATAGTATGTAAAGAAAAAAAAAATACAAAAAGTCAACCTAAGAAAATTGTATGTTAAATAGTGAATTTTGGCTCAACAAAGTTAATTAAACCAACAAAAGATTTCTAAAAACACAACAGAATGACGCAACATTTTCATAATACCTTTATAATTTTGTTATATTTTATTTTAACTTGTAAATAATTGACAGCTCAGCAATTTTGAATTAGAACCAATAACAATTTACCATATTTGATTTGTTATGAAAATGTTGTGAAAATTATTGTGGATATAGCACTTCTTTTTCATAATACTTTTATTTTTAGTTGTAACTGGTTCTAGTATGATATTTTATTATTTTATTTTGACCTATAATGAATTAACACCTCAATAATTGTGAAAATATTGTGTCAATTTGTAATGTTAATATTTTATTATAATGTGAAACAGTATCAATTGGACAAACCAAAAATAATATAGCAAATATACTACAACTTTATGCATTCACCAAAAAAAAAAAAAAGAAAAGAAAAGAAAAGAAAAGCAGCCAGCAAAACAGTGAAAGTTGAACAAACCAAAACCACTATAGCGAAATTATTGTAACTTTTCTCATTCACTCTTTTTATATATAGAAATATACATTGCACTTACAATGTAATTGTAAACACATAAAATTTCGCAAATGTTGTACACATTTGCAAAATTTGTACAATTTTTTTTTTTTTTTTTTGGCAAATGTATATAATATTTAGTACTTTTTGTGTGTATACAATGTAAGCTTACATTACAAGTAGAAAGTAAAGATCCTTTAAAAGAAAAGAAAAGGAAAAAAAATTATATAAAAGCTCAAACCAATTGTTGAACTTGAAGAAATAAAAAAATAAAAAAAATAAAAAGGGAAAGAGGCAACTCACTAAACCAAAAATATTGTTCATAACACTATTCATGAGCTTATTAAATGTATATAATATTTGCTACTTTTTCCGTGTATACAATGTAAGCTTACATTACAAGTACAAAGTAAACATATAAAGATCCATTAAATAAAAAAAGATTCAAACCAAGTTGGTGAACTTGAAAAAAAAAGGGAGGAGAAAAAGGCAAGTCACTAAACCAAAAATACTATTCATAATACTATTCATGAGCCTATTTGCTCTTTTTATATATAGAAAAAAGAGCACAAATCAATGACTTAAAAAAAATAAAAAAAAAAAGAAAAAAAAAGAAAAGATGAACAGTACCTTTTTTTTTTTTTTGAAGACATGAACGGTACATATTGAACAAACTAAAATACTGTAACTTTTACACATTTGTAGGAGAACAATTTGGTAGCCCAATCCTTGTTGCTCAAGTCTTGGTCCAAAAAGTCCCACACAATGAATTTTTGTAAAATATGGGTTGAAGAACTCGGTTTCAGTTGGTTTAAATGGTTTGGTGCATGGGTTCAGGGAATACCTAAACAAGAACAAAAATGCCAACTTGATTAATAGATACTGATCAATGCAATTTGGCTTCTCTACAGTATTCTCTCCCTCTTTTTTTTACCGTCCCCTCCCTTGGGGGACTTTTACATATTATATAGGCCCTTTCATATCATCTGGGCTTTACACTTGTTGATCATCCAAACCCCCACTTGAGCACCTGTCCCATCAGACATCCCTCTCAATTCTTTGTGAGTTACGATAGTCAAGGTAGCACTGTTCAGGGGTCTTCTCCTCAATAATGCGGTCAGGATAGTAGTTGTAATGCATTTAATGTAGTGGTGACAGTCTTTACTGAGATATTTTGGGTTTCCTTCCATTTTACGTATTGGGAAGATTAACTATAGTGGCTAGGATATACTTTTGCTCCGAAATTTGCAGTATCCGAGGAGAAATTACTCCTCGGACATATTCTCTTTGCCCCAGTGGGCCTGAATAAGGATTGTTTGGGCCACCCTAACTCCTCGGACGGGCCTAGGGCCCAGCCAGCCTGTTATTTTGGGCCGGTCCCCACAATAGCCCCTCAAAACTCCGGTTTTTGATCTCCTTCCGAGGAGAAAAATGGGGTTTTGATATTTACAAAGAATAGAATTAATTAGCTCCTGATTCACACGTGTGGAGGCAGTTACTTTTGACGCGCTACAATTTACGAGGCGCGATTATTTACTCCAAGCGGCTTCATGTCTCCCTTATTCAACGGCGAGGCGCGGATCCAACGGTTGACATTCTTTCCAGAATTCTTGAGCGGGAGTGATTTCCTTTTTTCCCCCTGGCTATATAAAGCCCTAAAGAGACTCGTTTTTCTTTTTTACTAGCACATAAGAAGTCCAGAGAACTCCAGCACCCAGAGATTTCAAGAACGTTTCCGACCTTCACATTTTTGTAGCCGTTTCTGCGAAACGTCCTTCCTCGAGAAGATTTCCAAGCGTCTTGGTGATTGTTTGTGAGGACACCCGTAAGTTCTGCTTGCTTTGTTGCTTCAAATTTCTCCTCGGCTCTCAATTTTCATCTCGGTTTTCTTTCTGTCCCTCCAGTTTAGCTTAGATGGGTAGATTCAAGGATCTAGTAGATACCCCGGCTGCCATGGAGGTCTTTAGGGCAAAATATCATATCCCACCGGGTGTGGTTCTGCAGTATTGTCCCCCAGAAGGAATATTAACAGATAGAGATGTGGGTCAAGTCGTCATTCCCATGATTGCTTTTATAGAAGGGGGAATGACATTTCCCATGCGTAGGATCACCCAAGATTACTTGTACCACCATAGGTTGACATCGCATCAGTGCGCTCCAAACATGTTCAGGATATTAGGCTGCGTAGATGTTCTGAACGAGCGGATGGGTTTAGGCCTTACTTGGCATGATGTGGTTCATCTGTACGAGTGCCATTACATCAAGAAGGGGGGGTATTATCTTAAATCTTGATCTGAGTTCGTTAGGCTAATCTCCTGCCTCCCCATATCCAATAAGATTATGAAGGATGATTTCCTCATTGCCTCAGGAGAGTGGAGCGATGGTTTTCATTATCTAACTCGAGCAGGAATTCCAGGTGCGGCGCCTTTAGGGCTAATCCTTTAGGGAGGGGGCTTAGCTCTTTGGATTCATTCCTTTTTTTGCTTAAGAATCAAAAAATTTTATAACTTAACTCTAATCTCCTTCTCGGCTATTTTGCAGATAGAGCTCTAGTTGCTCCTAAGCTGAGCCACGTAAACGTTCAGGCCTTGAACTATCTTCTGAGGTTAGAAATCTACATTACCGAGGACAGGCAGCTACGCGCGACTCATTTTGTTTTGGGATACCAACCCCTAACCCGCTCTTTCCAAGTCATTGGCCACGCCATAAGAGCTGGTAGTCCCAGGTTAGCTAGGATTGACGTATCCAAGCCCAAGTTTTTGGCCCGACAAGATCTCAAGCCTGTCGTGTTACTTGGCGTTCGGAATCCTCCACCAGTTGTGCAATTGCCTCCACTAGACAATATCGAGGTTGTTGTGCCAGCTGAAGGAGAGACTGAATCATCTCGTCTTTCTCTTGAGGAGGAGATAGACGAGTTTTATTTCGAAGAGGAGATTCCCAAAAATCCTTTGATTGAGCTTTCAGACCCTGAGGGAGAGCAGGATCGAAATTTTGTGGCCAGCGCCCCAGTCATTATAAATTGCTCGGACTCGAACGAGGAAGTAGATAATATGGCCTCCGGCAAAGGAAAAAGCCTTCGAGAATTGACGGCAACCTGAGGAAAGGGTCAATCATCAAAGGTGCTAGCTCAGTCGCAGACCCCTGCTCTTCCTCCAATTGCCCCTGAACCCCCTTCTGATCTCGGCCTCAAGGTTAACCCGAACCTAAAGAAGAAAAGGCAGGTTGAAACCCCTGAGGAAGGCGAGGTGGTCCCCCGCCCGGATAAGCAGCAAAAAACCACCCGAGGGCAGAAGAATAAAAAGGCTTCTTCCGTAGAAAGCCGGGAGGAAGAGAACCGGGCCGAAGTGCATGTTCATCCGTGCACTTGGAGCCCGAAGTTTGAGGTAGACGGGGTTGCCATTCCCTACACTGCCTCGGTCCGAGAATACAACAGAGGCCGAGCAGGATACATAGCTGAGGCCCTAGAGCAACCAGTGCTCCTTCCTCGAGACATGGAGGCCTACAGGCGATTCTCTCAGCCTGAGCTCTTTCTATCCCTCAAGAGGGACCTTGCAATGGTAAAATGACTCTTCTAGCCTTTGATAAAATCATCAAACCTTGTCACATTCTGAGATATCATTTTCTTGTTTTGTGGGCAGATTACTCAGCAAGTGTTTGTGGCCGAGGAGTACTGCCGCAACAACCACAATTTGGCTGAAGCTGAGGCTCAATCTCGTGTTGAGGTGGAGAAATTTGTAGGGTCCCTCAAGCAGGAGAATTTTAAACTCTCGGAGAAGTTCAGAGAGTCGGAGAAAGCCCACAAGAGCGCCCTGGTCAGACTAAAGAATGTTGAAACCCAAGCCAAGGACCAGTGCCAAAAATTGTTCGTGACTGAGACCAGCCTTGCCACTGAAAAGCAAATAGTGTTGGATCTCAAGGCCGTGCTACAGAAAGCTAAGGAGGAGGTCCGGCTGGCTAAAAAAGAGGCTCAACTAGCTCGGGAAGCGGTCGAGGCTGAAAAGAAAGCTTCTTATCAGCTTGGGGCGGAGGAGACTGAAGCCAGGCTCTCTGAGAAGCTTCCAGAGGTATGCAGGGATTATTTGAGCATCTCATGGGCTCATGCCCTTGATGCTGCAGGGTTTCCTACAGACTCGGTTTTGAGGTTGCCCGAGAAGGTCTTCTTCCCTCTTAAGATCCGAGAGATCCCTGACGGCGCCCCCGAAGCTTCTGAGCAAGCTCTGGTTATTCCTGATGCCATCCCTTTACTCGATAAGGCCAAGGGTCCTGCCAAGGAGTTCGTCTCCGAGGGTCTTGGGGCAGATTCCCAAGCCAAAGAGGTTCCTCCTCCTCAGCCAGAGCAGAAAGAGGATCCTCCTGCTGAGGCTTAGCTTCTAGGGTTTTTATTACTGTATTTTCTTTAAAACGGGAGTTGTCTTATTTTTGTTCTTTTGTAAAGACTTCCCCTTGTATTGATCTCGGCTTATTAATATAGAATGTTCTTTTTTCCATTCTCTTTTGGTACTTATGGCTGATCTTGATATAATTTTATTATTTTGTTCAAAGTTAATACTGTTCCTCTAGTTAATGTTCGCAACAATATGAACAAATATAAACGAATGAGAAAAGGCAGTGCCGTGCGGCGAACTTAGAACAATAGATGCAATTACACTAAACTATGAACGTACCTTAAAATCGCAAAGGAGTTCTAAGTTGTTAATTTCCACCGAGTCTGTGGTCCGAAAAGCCATGCAGGACTTAGATTCTATTTAAAAACTTGTAAAGATGCCTCAAGTTGTTAGTTTCCCCTAAGTCTGTGGTTCGAAGAGCCATACAGGACTTAGGTTCTGTTTAAAACTTGTAGATGCCGTAAGTTGTTAATTTCCCTTAATTCTGTGGTCCGAAGAGCCATGCAGGACTTAGGTTCTATTTAAAACTTGTAGATACCGTAAGTTGTTAATTTTCCCTAAGTCTGTGGTCTGAAGAGCCATGCAGGACTTAGGTTCTATTTAAAAACTTGTAGAGATGCCTCAAGTTGTTAATTTCCTCTAAGTTTGTGGTCCGAAGAGCCATACGGGACTTAGGTTCTGTTTAAAACTTGTAGGTGCCGTAAGTTGTTAATTTCCCCTAAGTCTGTGGTCCGAAGAGCCATAAGTTGTTAATTTCCCCTAAGTCTGTGGTCCGAAGAGCCATACCGGACTTAGGTTCTGTTTAAAACTTGTAGGTGTCGTAAGTTGTTCATTTCCCCTAAGCCTGTGGTTTGAAGAGCCATGCAGGACTTAGGTTCTGTTTAAAACTTGTAGGTGTCGTAAGTTGTTAATTTCCCCTAAGTCTGTGGTCCGAAGAGCCATGCAGGATTTAGGTTCTGTTTAAAACTTGTAGATGCCGTAAGTTGTTAATTTTCCCTAAGTCCGTGGTCCGAAGAGCCATGCAGGACTTAGGTTCTGTTTAAAAACTTGTAGAGATGCCTCAAGTTGTTAATTTCCCCTAAGTCTGTGGTCCGAAGAGCCATGCAGGACTTAGGTTCTGTTTAAAAACTTGTAGAGATGCCTCAAGTTGTTAATTTCCCCTAAGTCTGTGGTTCGAAGAGCCATGCAGGACTTAGGTTCTGTTTAAAACTTGTAGAGATGGAAATGGACCAAGGGGTATGCAATGATTATGAAACAAAACATAGGCATAGCCGTTTTCATTAATAGTAATATCTTCTTAAATTATTTACATTCCACGGGCGAGGTACAGTTTTTTTGTCTAAGTCTTCTAAATAATTAGATCCTATTCCGGCCACAGATGTGATGAGATACGGTCCTTCCCAATTGGGTCCTAGCTTCCCCCAGGAAGGGTTCTTAGCATTGCCAAGAATCTTCCTCATCACGAGGTTGCCTGGACTCAAAGGTCGAAGTTTTACATTAACATCATATCCCTGCTTTAGCCTCTGGTGATAACAGGCCATATGGATCATCGCTTTTTCCCTTTTTTCCTTAGCTAAGTCTAGACTTATCCCCAGTAACTCGTCATTGTTTTTTGGGGTAAAGGTGCTAGACTTCAATGTAGGGAAGCTGTTCTCGATTGGGAGTACGGCTTCGGCCCCATAAGTCATTGAAAAAGGAGTTTCGCCCGTTGACCGTCGTGGCGTCGTTCGGTAGGTCTATAAAACGTGGGGGAGCTCTTCCACCCATCTCCCCTTTGCATCATCCAACCTCTTTTTTAGTCCGCTGACTATGACCTTGTTCACAGCCTCGGCTTGCCCGTTTTCTTGGGGGTATGCAGGAGTGGAATATCGATTTGTGATCCTAAAGTCGCGGCAATATTCCCTGAAGTTTTTACTATCAAACTGAAGACCGTTGTCCGAGATAAGGGTGTGAGGAGTTCCAAAACGCGTAATTATGTTTTTCCAAATGAATTTCTTGGCATTCACGTCCCTGATGTTGGCCAAAGGTTCAGCCTCTACCCATTTGGTGAAATAATCGGTGCCGACTATTATGTACCGCTTATTCCCTGCTGCTTTAGGGAAAGGGCCGACAATATCAAGGCCCTACTAAGCAAATGGCCAGGGGCTGGAGAAGGGGTTAAGGACTCCCCCCGATTGGTGGATATTTGGGGCAAATCTCTGGCATTAATCACACTTCTTTGCATATTCTTGGGCCTCTCTCTGCATGTTCGGCCACCAGTACCCTTGAGTGAGTGCCCTATACGCCAGCGATCTTCCTCCTGTGTGACTTCCACAAATCCCCTCATGTAGTTCTTCGAGCAAGGACTTGGATTCCTCTGGATGTATACATAATAGGTATGGGCCAGAATAGGAACGCCAGTATAGCTTGTGGTCCTCGGACAGCCAGAACCGAGGAGCATTCCTCCGTATCTTCTCGGCTTCCAGTTTTCCTTCTGGTAACGTATCGTCTCTGAGGAAGTTCATTATAGGATCCATCCAGCTGGAATTCTTTCTAATCTGATGGATCCGAGCTGTGTCTCTTCCGGTTGAACTTGTCTAGCATAAATCCTCAACAAGGATTATTCGTGGCAGATCATATGCAGAGGACGTGGCAAGAGTGGCCAGCGAATCCGCGTGTGTGTTCCCACTTCTAGAAACATGCGTCAGGTTAAAGGATTCAAAGTCTGACTGCAGGCGTCTGACTCGGCCTAGATACTCTTGCATTCTAGCATCTTTAGCTTCTAACTCACCCATCACTTGGCCAACGACCAAGTTGGAGTGCGAGAACGCTTCCATTGCCTTTCTGCCCAATTTTTGAACCATCACCATTCCTTGAAGTAGAGCTTCATACTCGGCCTCGTTGTTTGTAGCTGAGAACCCGAGTCTTAGCGATTTTTCAATGGCAATACCTTCGAGCGATATTAGAACTAGCCCAATTCCAGATCCTCTTTGGTTGGCCGCGCCGTCCATGTAGACTTTCCAGCGCAAGATCTCCGGTGCTGAGATTGTGCCAACCGATTTTCCATCCATGTCTTCCTTCGGTGTTACTGTTTCCACAGAAGGTTCAGCGAATTCTGCAACTAGATCCACGAGGACTTGACCCTTTACAGAGGACCTAGGCATGTATTTAATGTCGAAAGCGCCCAAGAACGCGCTCCACATGGCAATTCTTCCCGTGTAATCGGCGCTTCATAACACCGATCGAAGGGGAAGCTAGGTTAGAACAATGACCGTGTGTGCCTGAAAGTAGTGAGGGAGTTTTCGCGTGGCATGCACTACCGCCAAAATTGCTTTCTCCAATGGTAAGTAGCGCACTTCAGCCTCATGCAATGATTTACTTACGTAATACACTGGTTGCTGTATTCCATTATCATCCTGTATCAGTACCAGGCTGACAGCGCGAGGGGCTACTGCTATGTATGCGAATAGTACCTCGTCCACCTCTGGGCTAGACATGATGGGTGGTCGCGACAAGTATTCTTTGAGTTATTGGAAAGCCAGGACACAATCCTCTAACCACTCAAACCCTTTCCACTTATTTATTAAGAGGCAGAAAGGTCGGCATCGGTCTGCAGATCGTGCTATGAACCGGTTCAATGCTGCGATCATGCCAATGAGTTTCTGCACTTCCTTTGGATTCCGAGGAGCCTGTAGGCTATTAATCGCCTTGATTTGATCTGGGCTTACCTCTATTCCTCTGTGGGTTACCATATAACCTAGGAATTTCCCAGACCCGACCCCAAATGAACACTTGGAAGCATTGAGCCGCAACTTATGCTCCCTTAAAACGCCAAAGATGATCTCCAGGTCTTTCACGTGCTCGGACACCACCTTGCTTTTTACCACCATATCGTCAATGTAGACTTCAATGACCTTGCCCAGTTGCGGTTCAAACATTTTGGTCATCATCCTTTGGTACGTTGACCTTGTGTTCTTTAGTCTGAAAGGCATCACCTTATAGTAGTAGTTTCTGACGGGTGTCATGAACGCCGTTTTCTCCTGATCCTCTAATGCCAGAGGTATCTGATGATAGCCCTGGAAGGCATCCAAGAAGCTCATTCGAGGGTGGCCTACAGTCGCATCTACCAATCGGTCTATTCGAGGTAACGGGAACGGGTCTTTCGGGTATGCCTTGTTCAAGTCTGTGAAATCCACGCAAACTCGCCACTTCCCCGTTTTCTTTCTTACCACCACCGTATTTGCTAGCCATTTGGGGTAAAAGACTTCTTTGATAGCCCCTGCCTTTTTCAGTTTTGTCACTTTGTCTCTAACGGTACTGGCATGTTCCTTTGAGGGACGCTGGGGTGGTTGCTTCTTTGGAATGGAAGATGGGTTAACATTCAAGTGGTGACAAATAAGGCTAGGGTCAACCCCCGAAGTATCGTAAGCGTCCCATGCAAACACATCAACATTTCTTCTCAAAAACCCGACTAGTTCCTCTTTTTCTTGAGGAGGCAACTCGGAGCCGACCTGGAAAAATCTCTCCAGGTCATTGTCAACGATAAACATTTCCAAACTTTCACACCTTATCTCCTCGGCTGGCTCACTGACTTGCCATGCCGAGGTGGCTGATTGCTATAAGTTCTCAGAGGCCGAGGACTCGGCATTGGACTGACGTGAGATGGCGGCCACCATACACTACCTGGCCATGGCCTGATCTCCACGAATCTCTTCCACTTGGCCTCTGGACGGGTATTTTACCTTTTGGTGAAGTGTGGAAGATACAGCTTCTAGGGCATGGATCCATGGCCTGGCTACTATCGCTGTGTAGGGCAAGTAGGCATCGACCACGATAAAGTTCACCTCCACCACCTCTGACCCAGTCTGTATAGGTAGTCTGATCTGCCCTTTTGGTATAACAATCTTCCATTCGAAGCTAATAAGGGGAGAGTCATAAGCCGTCAAATCCTCCGGCCTTAGGTTCAGCCCCTTGTATAGATCAAGATACATTACCTCTACTGTGCTACCCGAGTCTACCAGCACCCTTCTCACATCGAAATCTCTGATTCTCAGCGTAACCACTAAGGCATTGTCGTGAGGTTGGATAATTCCCCTCTTATCTTCGTCCGAGAATCCTAATATCAAAGAGCTTCCCTTTTTAGACCTTTTAAATTCTCTTTCCCTGTCCTCGGCGGAGAGCCGAGCCACAGACAACACCCTGGAAGGAAATGACCCGGTTCTTCCTGGAGCGGCGAGGATGACGTGTATCGTCCCTGTGGGGGGTCTTAGTGATACATCTTTTTGAGGCTCTTGCATTGCCTGGCCCGGATGACTGCTTGAGGGGTGTAAAAGGTGATGTAACTTTCCTTCTCGGATCAACTGATCTAGGTGATTCCATAGATTCCTGCAATCCTCAGTGGTATGTCCATGGTCCTGATGATAGTGGCAATACAGGTTCTGGTTGCATTTCGAAGGGTCCCCAGCCATTTTTCCCAGCCATCTGAAGAAGGGTTCGTTCTTTACTTTCTCTAAAACTTGTTGTACCGGCTCTCTAAACACGGCATTAACCGTTTGCATGTTACTTTGTCCAGCTTGTCTTGAAAAATCTCTCCTCGACTGGTTATGGTTATATCGTTCCGACCTGAAATTATTCCCTTTGGGAGGAATGATCTTCTCCTTTCCCTTTCCTTGTAGCTGATCTTCTTCCACTCTTTTGTACTTGTCAATCCTATCCATTAACTGATGAACGTTGGCAACGGGTTTATCAGTGAGAGATTTTCTTAAGCCATGCTCGGTGGGGAGACCGCTTTTGAATGTGCTGATAGCGACGTTGTCGTGGTTCTCATCCAACTCGTTATAAATCTCCCAAAACCTATCCGAATATGCTTTTAGGGTCTCTCCTTCACGCATGGACAAGGACAGTAACAAACTTAGGGGTCGAGGGACTCTGCTATTTGTAATAAAGCGAGAACAAAAAGCCTGAGTGAGCTGTTTATAGGAGCCTATGGAATTTGTCTTTAGGCTGTTAAACCATCTCATCGTCATTGGCCCCAAGTTGGACGGGAAAACTTTGCACATCAGAGCCTCGTTTTGGGAGTAGATGGTCATTCTTTGATTAAACTGGCTCACGTGCTCCATTGGGTCTGCTCGGCCGTTGTAGATGGCAAACGTTGGTTGATTAAAATGTCGAGGTAATTTAGCCCCTTCGATTCTGTGCGCGAAGGGTGATCTGGAGATCTGATCTAATGCCTTGTTCATGGCGTCATTACCCAAACCCTTGCTGGATGGGCTCTCATACCTTTGCACAGGGCGATGCTCCTTTTCGTAAGAGAAGGTCTCACTTGGGGGTGTTCTCGACCTCCGTCGATAACTCAAGTCCTCCTCGTTAGAGGATGCATCTGAGCTGGAGGGAGATCGCTTTCGCTACACACGTCGCAACTTTCTTTTCAGGTCATCTATCTCTCGCTGCATGGCCTAGTGGTTGTTTTGCCATTGAGATACGTGACTACCTATTTGGGTATGACTCTGGCTCGTCTAGGTAGTATGTACGCTTCCCTCATGATTCCTTCTGTTGCCTGGGTTGGAAGGATCATTTTGCCGCTGAGACTCAATAGGTTCTATCTGTTGAGGATTAGTTTGGTGGGGATTCTCTTGGTGTGGACCTAGTCCTGCCATGCTTAACCGTTGTGCTTCCTGACACTCCAGTTCTTCCCACAGACGGCGCCAATTGTAGGAGAACAATTTGGTAGCCCAATCCTTGTTGCTCAAGTCTTGGTCCAAAAGGTCCCACACAATGAATTTTTGTAGAGTATGGGTTGAAGAACTCGGTTTCAGTTGGTTTAAACGGTTTGGTGCATGGGTTTAGGGAATACCTAAACAAGAACAAAAATGCCAACTTGATTAATAGATACTGATCAATGCAGTTTGGCTTCTCTACAGTATTCTCTCCCTCATTTTTACCGTCCCCTCCCTTGGGGGACTTTTACATATTATATAGGCCCTTTCATATCATCTGGGCTTTACACTTGTTGATCATCCAAACCCCCACTTGAGCACCTGTCCCATCAAACACCCCTCTCAATTCTTTGTGAGTTGCGGTAGCCAAAGTAACACTGTTTAGGAGTCTTCTTCTCATTAATGCGGCCAGGATAGTAGCTGTAATGCATTTAATATGGTGGTGACAGCCTTTGCTAAGATATTTTGGGTTTCCTTCCATTTTACGTATTGGGAAGATTAACTATAGTGGTTAGGATGTACTTTTGCTCCGGAATTTGCAGTATCCGAGGAGAAATTACTCCTCGAACATATTCTCTTTGCCCCAGTGGGCCTGAATAAGGATTGCTTGGGCCACGCTGACTCCTTGGACGGGCCTAGGATCCAGCCAACCTGTTATTTTGGGCTGATCCCCACAACATTCATCCAACAAGTGTCACAACATTTTCTCAAAACATTTATTTTCAGTTGTGATTGGTCACAGTTTCATATTTTATTATTTTATTTTAACTTATAAAAAATTGATACCCCAATAATTGTGAAAATATTGTAAAATTTGTTATGTCAGTATAACAATATATATATGCAGGTTCTTATAAATATTTAAAAGAAAAAAAAGTTCAAACAAAAGACCAAAAAATAAAAAACTCTAGTTACTGTAGCTACAGTGCCACTTAAACAAACCAAAGTGGCACTGTAGCAACTATTCAAATCTAAAAAAATAAAAAAAGCTCACTGAACCAAATGTGTGGCATTGCCCCTTTTTATATAGTTAATAGATAAACATGAAAGTAATGAGAGAAAAACACCCTTGTTGGAAAATTGCATTGCGGAAACTTCGTGGAGAATCTCTACTTTTATTCACTATTATGGTATTCTTCTGTATCATATAGGTAAGTAATGAGTCAAGTGACACTTTATCAATTGCAAGGCCGGTCCAACATAATGTGAGATCTAAGGTAAAAAATTTATGTCGGGCATTTTATTAGTAAACATTAATTAAATAAAATTATTTAATACAAATTAAATTAAGACTAATTTGATGTATTACAAAAATTTGACAAATAATACTAACTAAACTAAGGTTTTTTTTTTTTAGAATACTAAGTATTTTTAACACACACGGTGAGAGAGGGAGAAGATTTTTTAAAGAAACTTATAGTGGTGTATATCCAAAATGGCCTAACTCTTTGATATACAACATAATTTAAGGTTAATTTCATATAGAGGATTAAATATCATAGTTGAAGCAAAAATTTTAATTAAAAAAAATAAAAATATATATTATTTTTTTTAAAAAGAAACTTACTTTAACTTGGATACATAACTATGCATAGTTAACTAAGGTTATAATTTTATATTTTTTTTTTTAAGAGGAAGAGATAGCTAGATATTATTTGGTGTGTGGTTTTATAGGTGATTAGCTTGCAAAAATTAAAGTCTCAAACTATTAGGGGAGATTAGTCATCATTGATGATCTAACACATTTGCAACATTTTTAGGATTTCAATTGGGTTAAATTTCTATTGGTATCCTATTTTGAAAGCCTTATTAGATATGAAAAAGAAAAATACTAAAGATACAACAAAATTTTGACAATATAATAATGTAATAATGAAGATTGATTAACTTCAACAATCTAATTAATGAGTGTTAGAATTTCTTTTTTAGGTAATTGGTGACGTGGCAGTTTGTAAGCATATAATAAAATTTATGGTATCTTTAACATCACTTAAAAAGAAGTACTCAATCATTTTTAAAAATTTATACTTTTATAATATTTTGGGCCTTTTACAAAGAGGGATGAGGTCTTTTTTTCCTAAGGAATTTTTGTTGTTATTGTGGGCCCTTAAGCCTAGGTTGGCCAGCCCTAATCAATTTTACCATTGATTTGCCTCTCTCGGAACATAATAGGAGCCACTATCTCATAAAAAACAACAAAAAATAAAATGGTTAGTGTATTGCAATGTATTAAAAAATTGGTTTTCATGAATTTTTTTGTTCATATTTTAGCTTCTGCTCACTCTAAATTCTGGTTTCGTCCTTGCATATGAGTGACATATATCATCTTCTTATTGTCAATGTCCTATAACTAAAAGTATATGTGGATGATTTTATTAATCGTCACATACTGAGTTGAAAGAATTTTCCTTCAAACTAATTGGAGGTAAACTTTTTTAATTACTATTTTGGGTGTTATATGCCTTTTTATTTTTTATATATTTTTTGAGAAAAGATATGTTTTGAATTTTGTCAAATGAGACTTGTAGGGTCACAATTTTGGAACCCAAGCCCAAATTGTATGGAGTCTTGGTTTAATAAGCCCAATACAATGAATTTGTAGAGAAATGGGTTGGAAACTTGGACCTTAGCGAATTAGACGATCAACCAACAGGTCTAAATGATAAAGAAAGAAAAATGACGTAGATTTACTAGGAAGGAAACGTCCTCGGATTTTATCCGAGTAGACTCATTCTTCTTCCCTCCTCCTTTTACCAGTCCTTCCCCCTATTTATACTGTCTTCTCCTCTTTCCCACCATCCACGTGTAGATTTAGGTTCATAGTGATAATCTTTGTCCCATCAGCCCTTTCCCAAAGTCGTGGGGAGTGATTGTAAAGGCTGCAAAGCAGGGTTCAGTTAATTGCAGAGCACTTAATGTAATAGTAGTAGCTTTCCCTTAGATATTTCCAGGCCTCCCTTTGTCCTTTTTTTTCTTAATACTTATCCTCTTTCATGGAATGGTTCGGAGTGTCATTCTCAATGACAGACCGTCCACTTTGTCCTCGGCCTTGCCTGGCCGAGGAGGAGTTCTTCTTTGGGCTAGGCCCCTAGCCCAACATATACATTGGTGTGGGCTCTCAGCCTACTCATTCTTCCTCCCCCACAAGACTTTATCTATCATCTTGAGATTATTTTTAGACTATTTATAGACCCATATGATGTATGAGAATATATATATATATATATATATTTTGTAATGCAGTATAATCTGTAATTTATTCTCTAAAATTTGTTGAAGAAAATTTGTTCCCTTTAAAAATGAAAAAAAAATCTACAAGTATTTTCTATCTCTCTTTTTCTACAAATATAACATTCTATTATATATTAATGTGGTCCATATTCTTTTAACTATTATAATAGTGCGATATGTTTTCGTAATTTTTTTTTTTTTTTTGGTAGAACTAAAATTTTTAAGTTTCAAATATATTATTCAAAATTCCTCTTCTCTTAAGGAGATTATCATAACAATAAAAACTCATCACTAAATTATAATATTATTGTTAAGTTATGGTTTTCACATAACATTTATGTTAACTTTATTCCATGACAAAAAGTGTTGTAATTTCATTAATTTATTTCCTTATATTTTGTGGGAATTAATTGTAATGGGTTTGGTATTAAGTTGGTGAAGATTGCTCAAGAATTTGATCTTGCGACTTGGCTCGTGACTGGCTCAAGACTGCAACACCCATGAAAGACCATGTGAGGAGCACATGAGGAAGTTCAACAATCAGTATGTTTTGCAAGTCACTTGCGACTAGGCCAACCCGCAAGATACACTGATCAACAGGATTTTAAGTGTGACTTTTACACCCTTCACCCATAATATATATACCCTCATTAGCCACAAAATTAGAGGGAGGCTATTCAAAAGAAAAACCCTAGAGAGAGGTTTTCACAACACCCACCTTTTAGAGAGAGCTACTCATTTTTAAGTGAGAATTCCTTTGTAGTCTCTTCTCCTCCCCTCTTCATTGTCATATATTAAGAAAAGATTTATACCCAAACACAACCCACTCCCAAATTAAGTATAGAGAGTGTTTTGGAACTTGGGAAGTATTGGGTTTTTGCCAAAATAAGCCAGTGAGGCTTGGCAGTGCAATTAGCCGGTATTGCGGGATCCAGGAAGTTAGTGAAGACAATACTCCGAGAAATCCATTAATAGTTGGAGCTTGGAGAGCTCAAGTGCTTTGGGTAGATTAGACTTGAAGGATCTGTTTGGTATCTTTGTATTCCAACTTATGTACTAGTGGATCATTTTGGCTTGGAGAGCCGCGGAGAGGTTTTTATGCCGAGTTCTTTAGTTTTCCTCTTTGATAACACATTACTGTGTTATCTTGGGTTTGAGTTTCTTTTCCCTACTGCCCTTTATGGATTTGCCTTGCACTTATATGTTCATCCATGCGATTGTTAAATGTTTTGATTAATTAATTTGCTAATTATGTATATTCCGCATTAAGTGTGTTTATATTAAAATTAATCAAGCAGCCATTAAAATTTGGAAATCTAAACTAGCTCTATTATTAGAATATCGAGCTTTCAATTATCTTAATTAAAATTAAAATGAAACCAAAGGCATTAAAGATAAACAATATAATAATTTATTACTCACACAATTTGTAGGCACATTCAAACATATATCCATGTATATTGTCTTTTGAATTTATTGATATAAACTTTTTTTCTTTTTGAAAGGAATTTATTGTTATAAACTTAAATCTCCACTTTCAAAATAACTAAAATTAACATAAGCTATAAGAGGGAAAGAGAGGAATTGTGATAGAGAATTAAAAAACACAACAGTAAAACTTATCCACTAAAAGTAGAAATATAAAAATAAAAATAAAAATAAAAAAAATAAAATTTCATCAAACTTAAAGTGTCAGAAACAATAAAAAGGAATTCAGCAAAAGAAGGAAAACAAAATTAGATAAAAAGAGAGTATTCACTTTTTGCCTTTTTGGAAAGCACTTGGAGAGAACTGAGAAGTTAGAAACATGAATGCGCGTTGTCAAAAAAAAAGAAGAAAAGTCAAAAGTGATCTCCACTTTCTCTTTTTATGGTAAATGCAGAACGTGTAAAGCACCCTCATTGGAAAATTGCAATTGCGGAAACTTCGTTGAAGAGTGATCTCTACTTTTATTGACTATCGGGGTTATTCTTTAATTCAGCGAAAAAAAAAATATATTGAGGTTATTTTTTATCAACTGCACCACTGGTACTACTTAAATTTCAACCATTGATTTCATTTGTTTTAATCCTAGTTCTTTATTTAATATTAATTTAAAAAAAAATTAAACTAACCGCTAAATATACACACAAGTTTTTTTTAATGAAAACTTGTTACAGGTCAAGCTCAAGCAGGTTATATATAAAACTAAAAATACAGAAAAAAAAAAAAAAAAATAGACGTCTTTGATGGAGAAGATTTATTGCTTGATTTTTGGAAAAAGAATGCTATGTAGCTGTGGAGTTTTTGAAAGATGTACCCAGGTGTTGTTTTGCTTGACGAGTTAGATAAGAACTAAGAAGAGATGTTAAGATTAAAGAGTATTAAATCTTGGAACATTCAAATTAGAAGTAGGTCCTATCAACTATGCTATCTGTGTTTGTAGTTTGGATTTAATATTTTGGAGTTGTATTGTTAGTCTTATAAATTTTTAAGTTAGCAATCCTAGTTAGGTGGTCTTTGAAGGACTCTATGTGTATCAAAGTGGCTGTGAGCTTTTGCTCTGTTTGTAATGTGTTTGCTCTTCAATATAATGTCTGAATTATCAACAAAAAAGAGAAAAAAGAATTAGAAGTACGTCTTATGCACTGGATCATGTGGAACAATGTTAATATGCTTTCATGCAATTACTACTTTCTATTTCAAATGATTATTTTTGACTGCACATCACTACTCTCTCTATTTTATATGTTCAAATATGCTATAATGGGGGAATTGATCCCTCTATGGTGCTTGTTGATTCTTAGCTAGCTTGAGGGGTTCTGTAGTTTATGCTTTGAGTTTGTGTTGGGTCTCCCCTGTTATTGTGCAAGGGTTTATTTTGCTTTTAGGTTGGCCTTTGTTGTGATTTAGAGGTTGATGGTTTGCTTGTTTCAGTTGTGAGGTCTGATGGCCTAGACTTTGTAAAGTTTCAAAGAGATGTCCTATAAAGAGATGTCCTATGAATTAATCTCTAGAAGAAAGGCCTAAAGCTTTCAAAATAAAATCTACAGGTGTTGATTGTGGACCACGATCATCATGAGCCATCACTACTGCTGTTAGTACCTGGGCAGCATTCCCATTACCACTAGATGTTATCATATATCGGCATTCACTAGATGTTATTCCACTTGACTATGATATGATTATAATATAAAATACCCATTAGTTAGACAAATAGTGAATTCTATAAGTTACTTTTTCATGAAAAAAACTATAACAAAGTATTGAATGCAAAAGAAATGTAATCTAAGAGAGCTTGATTTTTTTTTGAAACTCTTTTTTTGTATAGGCCTAATTAAGCACTTTCTTAATTTCCTTTTGTCATTGTTCTACTGGGCTTGATAAAAATGTGGATTTGTATTTTGTCTCATTTTCACACAATTTCTCAGTATTATAACATACTGCTATCAACTAGTTTCAGAGTTTTAACTTGTATTCTATCATACTCTTTGTTTCCAGATAACAAATAAAGTTCTAGCTCTATAATCGTCACAATCGTGAACATGTTGCTAATAAGTTTAGTTACATCTATCTTTTGAAACAATATAGTTTGGATGCATGTCTTAAAAGCACCATTAAGAGAGTGTTTGCTTTGCTGTGATGTTACATTATGCCATAATATTACGTTATTGTTATCTTACATTAATATAATCTAAATACAAGAATACAACATTACATTGTTTAGGAAGATGATGAAATTAAGATAATGTGATATATTTTGTAATTTTATATTATGGCAATATTAGAAAAAATAAAATAAACCAAAAACCTAAATGTCACATCATCGGAATGTGCATTACATTAAGGGTACATCACAGCGAACCAAACACCCCCTAAGAAGTCAAGGAATGATCTGGTTGAATCAATCTGGGAGTAGACAATCAAGGCAGCATCATTAGAGATTATCAGGTACTTGAAAATTTCCAATGATTCTTTTTTTATTGGAGCGCAGTGTTTAAACCAGTCAAATGGGCATGATCTCTGGTGTCTTTAAATTTTTTCAGCCATAGATAAAAGGTTTAGTTTTTGTAGATTTTGCATTCCATCAATTGCAAGAACTTCATTAGAGTAATATCATATTTGCTAATATATTTCTAAGAAGTAAATACAAGAGGACTTTTCTCTTTCTTAGCATAATCCTTCAGAGAGGGACGGAAGGGGGCTCAACTACAAAAATGAAATATATTATAACTAAAAAAAATTGGACCAGGGGGACTCGGGCCCCCACTTGGGTCCGTCACTCCTTGCCTTCAAACCATCCCACGCGTTATTTTTTTTTTCAAAATGACTTTTCTTTCAAAGAAATTGTATAATGTAATCTGTCTATGCTTGTGTACAACTCTCTCTTCTTCTCTTTCCCTTCCCTAACTATATCCTCCCTTCTTTCCTTTTCTTTCATCTCTCTTGCAACCAAATAGAATATTCGTTTTCAAATTTGGCTACAACTCTCACTAAAAAAATCAACATAACTACATATTTTGAAAATCTAACCATAAGAGTATATGTACTTTATGTCTTTAACACACATGTCAAATTTCGTGTCAATCGGATATTATTTATTATTCAACCTGTAAACTTATTTTTTATGCATAATTTTTTATCACAAAAACTTAAAATTTAAATATTTGATTGATGATATAGCTAGTGATATTTGATCTTCTGAAAATTTTGCAAATACGAAAGATATAAGAATAAAATATAATCTAATGGTGGAAATCGTTAAAGTTCACATCAAATGAAAAGATATTGGGTGGAGTTATAACCATTAGCTACAATCAAGTTTGAAATCAAACTTTTTCCAATAAAAAAGGAGAAAGAAAACAAATGTTTTGAGGATATTAATAAAAATATGTAAAAAAAAAACAAGTTTAATTACCATTTTAGTCCTTAACGCTTGTACCATGTGTCAAAAGGGTCTTTAACATCTTAAATATTTTAATTTAGTTTCTAAACTTTGTCGGGGGCGGTTTTTGCGCGTAGCCACGTGTCTCCTGCTGAAAGTGTGACTTTGCTAAGCTTGGATTTGCTTTAGGGAGTTCAACCCAGAACTCAACATTGGGCCGCATAGACCAATGGCTTCCGGTGTATTTTTAAGCATACAAAATAGATGAAACCCAAAATTTTAGAATCATAATAATGGTTGAAATAAGTAAATAATATGCTTAGTATGATAGGTTTGATTAAATAGTGAGTTGATACATTATTTTTATGTATATTAAGTGATGTCCGATATTAGAAAATAATTAATTAGGTATCAAATGTCCAATAATAGGATGAGTCCAATAGTCCATATCCAACTGCGATTCGTGATTCATGTTCAACATAATAAGGTATGTCTAGCAATGGTCCGTGTCCAAATAATATATAGGCAACGGTGGTAGATCGATTTATTAATATGTATGTTCATTAATGAAGTATTAGTGAGATCATGTTCATTAAATAGTGAGATGATATTAAAATAGCTTGCATCCGGCGGTAAAATAACAATGAATAAAATATATTTAATAATATAAATTTGAAGATAAAATATAATGACTTATCTTCATATTTTGTAGCTCCAGCCGTAGCATCAATGGACTTAGTATTTCAGCAACCTTCCTATTTGCAGCTCCAGCCATACAACACCTGTGGGCTTAACATTTCAGCAGCATGGTGAAGTGAATTCTTTCATGGTGACTTCATGTTTGAAAGGGAAAAATGGGTGCAACTGGAGGGAGAGAGAGCATGCCCAGTAGTGTGCATCGGTTGGTTAAGTTTGTCCCCTTAATCATGCACTTAAAAATAATTTTCCCCATGTAATGCTCTTTTAGTTTTTAGTCAAACATAAGTGAAGTCGTGCCTTTCATAAGAATAGCTTTAAGTATTAGCAATGTATGTCTTCAATGAGAATGGTTTTAATATGAAGTTTTTGTGCCTTTTAAGAGAATGACCTTAGTATTGATGTTCATATGCCTTCCATGAGAAAGGGCTTTTGTAATGTGTTCTTAGAAGAGTATTTTGATATGTTTTGAGATGTGTAGAGATGGTGAGAAATATATATATTGTGAGATATGGTGTTTGTAATATGTATAGGAATTATATGTAGATACTTTGTTGGACATGGATCTTGTATATGTATACTTTGTGAGACATGGAGTTTAAAGATATATGAGAAGTGTGTATGGGTATTTTGTGAGGAATGTGTTTGTAAAACATATGGAAGTGTGAGATAGATAATATGAAGGTTAAATATAGTAAATATATGAGATTATTTGTGTTATGGGTTATGTTACTTTTTAAGAAGGGAGATTTTGTATGAGAAATAAAAAATGAGATGGAGATGTGTTTTAGGCAGCAAAAATGATGAAGTTTCAGCATAATGAAGTGTGGGAAAGATGGGTAATGGATAATGGTGTGGTGTGATAAGTGTAGTGTAATGGTGTTATCTAAGAAGAGATATCTTTGTAAGGGAGATAGAGAAGTATGGAGGAGTTTAAAGGTATGTGCAGCAAGGTGAATGAAATTTCAGAATATTGAAGATGAGAGAGGGATGGATGGTGTCCCCTGTAATGTGTAGCTTGGTCCTCTTTATATAGAGTCAAGTATTTAACTAGATCAGAACTTAGTTGAAGGGAAAATTAGCAAATAAGGAAAAATCATTGGCAAAGTAAGTGGTTTCATTGGTGGGACTTTGTTTTTTAGCCAAAAGAAGAAAGCTAAAGACTTTAAGGCTGATATTATAGCTGTAACAGTTATCAATCACAACTGTTACAGCTGAAAGATGTCATCCAAATGACATCTTGCTTGGAGGAAAAAATATTTGGCATTAAAGTCATGGTTTGGCTAAAAATGGCAAGATAATCTTTATGGGATCCTCTTGTTTCTGACAACTAGTTGTTGGAATTGGGCATTAATGGGCAAATGACATCATTTTAGGACGTGTCAACTTGCTAGAGCTTCTACAGCTTCTGCTTGAGTTGTTACAGTTTCTGCAAAAGCTGTTTGCAGCTTCCTGGAGCTATTTCAGTTTCTGCAGAAGCTGTTGCAGCTTCCGCTGGAACTGTTGTAGCTTGTGCAGAAGCTATTGCAGCTTCTGCTAGAGCTATTATTGGTATTTTTAGCTAAGTTTCCTCTCTTGAAAAAATATGTGTTTAGTTCATATATAATTTTGGTAAGTAATAGACAAGTTGGTTGATGTTTGATGAAATCTTAGAGATGTAAATATGGTTTTTTGTATTTTAACCAAATCTTGGAGTGTAAGGAAAGCATTTAATGCTAGATATGAGATACTAATGTATATTTAGTCAAATGCTTGGAATTGATTTATATGAAAATAATAATATAATTAATATGAAATTATATAATTATATTTTAAAACTCATATTATATGATGGACACTAATTTTTATGTAAATAGCATGAGGAGTTTTATCATTTTAAGTGTTATGTGATACGAAAGGCTTACCAAATGTTACATATTGCACACTGACCCATCAAAGTTCAAAGAATTGGGGAAGACATGCCAAGCAACATGCTTTCCTTTATAAACTTTGAACCACTGGAGCTTTACTAAACATATTTCTTGGCCCTCCAAATCACAACTCCCAAATTTCCTCTGATGAGACTCATGAGCTTGGATCATAAGCCAAAAATGAGATGATGTGCTATGAGCTTGAACCATGGGCTTTGACGCCTTTTTTGTGTAAAAAGGGGCTCTTTTGGACTTTAGAAGAGATTTTCCCAAAATCCATGATAGTGTTAACGTGGTGCAAGTCGCCAATGAAATAAAGTCATGTGGTGTGAAAAATTTGTCCTCAACAAACTTTTAGTATTTTGTCAAAATAATCCTTATTGTTAAGCGGTACATGAAAAAAAATTGGCGTGGCTAACATTAATATCAAAATAGTATTTTTTATGCCACTAAAGTTATTCTTTGGATACCACTGCGTACTGTTGGTGTGGTGGTTACTTCACAAATAAGTGCTTGTGGGGTATGAGGGGATAAGGGCCGACGTTTAAGTCTCCAGGAAAAAGTTTCACACACATATACACTTATATTAGATTAGAGTAGAAATTCTATTTTGTATAAAAAAAAAAAAAAAATAGTTATCATTTGGGTTATCATGTGTCCTTAATTATAAAATAAAATAAAATATTAGAATTATATTATTTGCAACTCCCTAAGAAAATGAGATGAAAATGAGATGTCATTTTATTAGCAGAAGTTGAAAATTTGTTTTCTTTTCTTTCCCTTTGCTTTCTAGGGAACCAAATGAGGTTTGAGTCTTGACTATATGGTTAAAGTGCTCATAAACGGCATTTGAAAAACCTACTATTTACCTAGTTTAAAATGGAATTTATAAATTAAAAAAAAAAAACTAAAAGCCAAATGTCAATTTTTCGCATTATCATTTTTTTAAGAAGTTAAATTTATTACCAATTATACTATAAAACTTTTATTAATTGATGTAATAATGAATATAATTGGTAAATGTCAACAAAGTAATTAATGAATTTCTTAATTATTTTTCTTTTTGTGTTTAAAAATTGATATATCCATTTAATAAAATGTATATTAACATTAGGTGATGTTCCTTAGGTTCCTTTCTTAGAATTTTACCATGTAGATTTTTTCTCATGAAATGAAAGTGCATTTAAAAGTTAAGTACCCACAAGACAGAATCCTAAGAAGTGAATCTAAAGAACGACATCTAAATACTGTACCTAAGTCTTGCTCTTGTTTTTATTCTATAAAATTTAAATTGTCTTGTTCCAAATTGACGAAAATAGTTATTACACAGCCATTATTTCCGTTTCTTTTCCCATCATTCTTGGCCACCAAACAGATTAAGGAGTGGGAAAAAAAACAATAGCTGGGGTTAATGTTCAACAATTAAGCAAATGGGTATCTGAAAATGTGCAGGAAAAGAGTGAAATAGACAAGATGGAAACAGTTCTAAGAAGAAAAATAAAAGGAAACAGTAAAGAGAGCATGAGAGAAATAAGATGAGGAAGAAGAAAATGGGATCCCAACAACAAATATCATAATTAAGGTGCAAAACTTCTTATTGTTCTTATAGAAAAACTAGGAAGACTTGATTTTCTGAGTTGGTAATGGGAGGACCTAAAGAGAAGAAATGATGAGAGAGAATGAGACAATAGGAGAAAGTGAGAAAATTTGTGCTTGAGTGGTTTTTTTATTTTATTTTTAAACTGTTGGATTGCCTATATGGCTTGTGTTAGTCATCCTATTTAAAATTAGAGATAACTAGAGGCTGCTAAACGAGAGGGGAGCTGAACCCAAACTAAAAATATGATAGAAAAAAATATTGAGATGTCACCTAAAGCTATAAACGAGCCAAGTCTAACTGAGTATTAGAAATTCAGACATATTCATTTTATTTTATTTCGAACGCAGAGCTAAACTCAAGTTCATCATCAAACAAAATTAAGGATCTATTTGAATATCGCTTATTGCTAATAACTAAAAATACTGTAACAAAATAATCTTTAAATGTGTAAATAGTACTGTGGGACCCAGTTTAAAAGTTTTTTTTTGTTAAATAAAGTACTTACGGGTCCCATGAACAGTGCACGAGACCTATTGGAAAACGCACAACACAACTGAAAAATCATTTCAACTCTATCCAAACGTTCACTAAATGTTCAAGTTTGGTTCATCTACTTGTTGAGTAAGCTCGAACTTGTTCACGAACTATTTGATTAACTCTTTTTTTTTTTTTTTTTTTTTAATATAGAGTCTTGTTAACGGATAACCTTAAGGCAATTGTTAATAAACCATTTTAAAAAAAATTTGACATCACTTTCATAGGGAAAATATAAAAAGTCATCAAAACAATTAATTGTTTTTATCTTTTTCCCATAAAAAGTTTTTTAAAATAGTTCCTAAACCAATGCCTTTAAGGCATCCATTAACATTTGCATTCTATATATAGTAAAATTATGACTAAATTGTTTGTCCTTCAAAAATCTATGAATTTTTACTACAATTGGACTAATAATTTGAGTCTCCATATTCACGAGCTTGTTTATGAACACATTATTATGCATGAGCTTGGCTCATTTAATAATCGAGCTTAAAGTTGGGCTAGAGCTTGAGCTTGGATTGTTTTGGTGAATTATGTAAATGGTGGAATGTCTAGTTATTTTCAATTCCTAATTTTGATTACTTCTGGTTTTGTACGATTCTTCCACCGCTAAAAAGCAAGGAGAGAGAGAGAGTTCTGAGTTTTTCCAGTTGAATCATGTAATGAAACAGTTCATCTAATCCAACCCTCTATTGTTCAACTTGGGTTGAAAAGATGAAATAAACACGCACACGCAAATTCTTAATTTCTAACTAGGAGTGGGACGTCAAATTCCTAATTCCTAAAGAGAGGGAAAAAAAGAACCAAAAAACAAATGAACAAGATCATTTTTTATGTAACCTGATCCAAAATGACCAAAAAGTGAGATGGAAGATTTTGGATTTGGGTTTTTGTTGAATTATTATCGTCAAGTCATACTAGGTTCAAAGTGTAGAAATCTTGACACTGCAAAATGTGAACTATTAAAAAATGCAAAAAACTCAAATCTAAAATAAAAAAAACAATTTATATAAGTAATCTAGCTTTAGTTGAATAAGCTCAGTAATTGAAGTTAAATATATGCCACCTTTATCTT
The DNA here is from genome assembly GCF_001633185.2 of Quercus lobata. Taxonomy (NCBI): domain Eukaryota; kingdom Viridiplantae; phylum Streptophyta; class Magnoliopsida; order Fagales; family Fagaceae; genus Quercus; species Quercus lobata. The sequence goes on along the minus strand of NC_044911.1, from coordinate 7,682,934 downwards.
AAAGCATGGGATATTTAGATTTTCCCTTAGTGATAGGAAAACTCACATTGATTTCTGCCAAAAAAAGAGAGAGTAAAGAAACTCAAAATCTTTGGGGCTAATTACAACTTACCCACTTGTGGTTTGACCAAAATTTAAATTGCCTACCCGTAGTTTGAAATTTGGCACTTTACCCACCTGAGATTAGCTCAGTTAGGGTTCCGTAACCCACTTCTGTTAAAAATTGGGCTAAATATGCATTTTTGCTCTCTTTTATGTCTCTCCTCTCAAAACATTAAAAAAATAAATAAAATAAAATAAATAAATAAAAAACAAGATCAAAAGGTGAGGGTTTTGTAAAAATTATGAACAAACATTACTACCACCATAGAAGCTTTTGTCAAGAATCATCGCTAGCAAAAACAAATTCCTTCATCCATTTCTAAGCAACCATTGAAGCCATAGCATCTAAAGCTTAAATCAAACCAAAAAATACCCACCAAAAAAAAAAAAAAAAAATTCAAGCTTCCATGGATGTTCTCCATCAAGGCATCAACTTGCAGCAACACTTTTCAATCACTACTCATAACACCTAATTTAATTTGTTTTGCATTATTTTTGTATGATTGCGAGTATAACTCAACCACCATAAAATACTGTGAAGAATCTTGAAACCAGTACGCAAGCTTTAAAAACAAACACATTGATAATTCTCACTGTTTACCACTACCCAAGACCTCCAACGCCACCAGTCTTCCACCACTACCACCAAACATCTTCTTTAATTCATAATCAAACCAAATTATGAATTTTTTTTTTTTGGTTTGATTTAAGCTTTAGATGCTATGGCTTCGTTGGTTGCTTAGAAATGGATGAAGGAATTTATTTTTGCTAGAGATGATTCTTAACAAAAACTTATATGGTGGTGGTAATGTTTGTTCATAATTTTTACAAAACCCTCACTTTTTTATCTTGTTTTCCCTTATTCTTTTATGTTTTGAGAGGAGAAAGACATAAAATAGAACAAAAATACATATTTAGCCTCATTTTTAACAGATGTGGATAAAGGAACCCTAATTAAGCTAATTAATTTCAGGTGGGTAAAGTGCCAAATTTCAAACCACGAGTAAGCAACTTAAATTTCAGTCAAACCACAGATAGGTAAGTTATAATTAGCCCAAATCTCTGAGGTTAATTGTTACGTGTTAGTTTATACGCATAACATGATCAAAGACTATAATACCAAGTATCACAATTGAAAAAAAATCAATACAAGCTAATAACAATTTCATGTTTTTACAGATATTTACAGAATCACAAATCCTAAAAACAAACAACAACATTCAAATTATTTACCACTGACTTGCTGCTATATTCTGTAGGCACATCAATTTCAGCTTTTCCACTTTCTGCATTGGAAAATTCTGGCTATTAAGAATAAACCCAAAGACAACCAATGAAATTGGAAATTAATTTCTCAAAATAATCATAAAAATTAATTGTCTTCCTCTTTTTCAAAAGCATTATTCACTAGAGGTACTTAGTGATTATTGGATGACTTCTATTTTCAAATAAAAATATCAAATTTTGGTTCCAACTTCCAAGGTTGTGTCTAAATCAAAATAAATTGACATTAAAGTCACAAATATCAGTAGTTTATAACAATATCATGAATAAACTAAGTTCATTAAATAACATGAATACTTTGAAAATGTACAGTGTGATTTCTTTTACCTCTACAACTCTTTTAACTTTAATATGTACTCTTCAGGGAATGTGTACCAAAAAGATGGTGCCCGATGGCTGCAAGTTTTTTGAGACTCATGCCGATTAGGAGATATAAAGGAATAATATTCATTAATCATCCTACCTGTTAATCCAAATTAAACTAGACCAGCACTCAAGCAGTCAAGAATTGCTGATAAAAAAAAGTACCAACCTTCACACAGGCTAAAGAAGCAAATGTTCACCGAGACACTTATCAAGGAGAAAGCAATGGTGCCGGAGCAATGGTGCTGGATTATCCGTTTCGGGAAAAAATATCATAACATATACATCAAAGACTAGTCACTCTCAGCACATGAGCAAACACTGCAATATTTGACAATACACAGTATTATTTCTCCAAAAGAATCGTGCATATACAACTTTTTCTTAGAAATTGTACATTCAAATATAACATAATTCCTTTTTGCTAGAGAAGAAAGAACCTATTTTTAAATGAAGGCCATACCTCATCTAAGCCTTTTCCAGTCTAAAGTCTGTTATGCACCATGTGCCAATTATGTTCAAGAACAAGAGAATATACATTTATATAAAGTGTTGGTGCACTCCGCATTTTTGAAATTTTATGACAAATTTCACACATAAAAATAACCTAGAAACCTTAATGAATTTCATATACAATTATGATCTTCCTCCCCCCACACACCCCACCCCCCCCCCCCCCCAAAAAAAAAAAAAAAAAGATTAAGATCCAACCGTCGTTGCTGACCAGATGTCTTCACTAGCATGATAAGATACTTTTAGCAGGTCAAAAATGATTAAGAGCTCACTACTCGTGAAGTCATTAGCACCTTTTATATACTCAAGGTAACGACGGCTCAAGTCAAAGCTTATTTATTTTAATATTCTGATACAGGGCTGACTACAAGAATCCAATCAAAGATAGAATAACAGAATACCGCAAGGTTCTTTTTTGTTACTACTATTTAATTATAACTATTAGTCTAAATTGTGTGTGCATAATCATAACCAATCCTGAACTCTGTAACCGCATTGTCTCATGTCATCCAGAATTTGACACAAATTTGTTCCAGTAATATCTGCAAGGAAGCTAGGAGTAGCATCCTTAAAGCTGTGCCATTGCTTTCAATACTTAGAATCATAATCCCAAGTGAGGCTCTCCAATAAAAGATTAATAAATTGTAAGCATCTAAAAAAAGATTTTATAAACTCATAATTATTGTTAATGGAAATATACCTTTGAAAAGATTTGTTCTCTGCAATGAAAAATCCACCATAAGGATCATTAACCATTCCTTCAGAGAACCACCCAAAATTTAGTTCAGTTTATGTTTGAGAAAGAAAAGAATTAGACAGAATCATAAAATTATAATGCCGAAAACAATAGAATTAAAACAACTTAATCAAAACACAGAAACCACATTAATTTTTTTTTTCTAATATCTCCAAACCTTATTTTTCAACTTAAAATTCATGCAGCATGAACAAGAACAAGGCCATGGATACGACACTGCTGACACACACAAACATGGGCAGATCATGGGAAAATAAGACGATAACATTAATCTGTTTCTGGTTGAATGTTCTAACACTTGAAAGTAATAACATTAACAAGGTACCTATGTGTTTGTTTGTGGCCAATTAAGCTAATAGTTAAGTCCATTACATTATTAATATAGTGGCTGTCAAATACATAATCAGGGATGACTCATGATGCGAAAATTTAATGACAAATTCCAGCAGCAAATCAAATTATACCTTTCTTAGATGTCAAGATATGCATTGCTTGCACACTGCGTCATTTTTTAAAGCAATTACCTCACTGTGCTATCAGCAGCCCTAGCCCCAGCCCAAATGTAGGAAAAGCAATTTCAAGAACTAAGAAAACGTATACTCCCTTCATGCCATGATAAGGGTCAAAATTCCCAGTTTTTGCTTAATATATTTGTACCTTGTCAAAGTCAAGGAATATTTATTTTCACGTTACAGATAACATCCTTTTTTTTTCACATCAGTTACAAGAGATATATTGTATTATATGCTCATTTAAATGAAGAAGTAGGGTGAAGATTAGAATTTGCTTATAACCTAGGAAGTAAAGACACTTCATTTAGAGTGTTGTACCTGTGTTGGATTTGTTTCATACCAGCCATTTCATGTTATAATTTTTCAGAAATTATTCGTGTCGCCATGTCCTACCTATACCCATGTCCATGTCCGTGCTTCCTAGCTTATGATAGATAATTGTAATAACACCTGATGCATTTTTTTTTTTTTTTTTTTTGGTAAGTTGTATAGAACAAGCTCAAAACTTTAACTGCAAAGAGAAAAAAACCATCTAAGGAGAAATATTATTTTTCAAACAAAAGAATAATTCAGATATAATTCAAATTATTTGGAACATGCAAATCATTAAGAATCTCTGTATCACATTGAACAATGCTTGCATAGATTCATCATGGGCTGCAATACATGGTGAAAATCCCTCAGTGAACATTCTAGGAATGATTGTGCAGATTCAAGGCACAATCAAACTTGAGAGTGAAACCACAATTCTTGCATCTTCCAACTAGAAACTAGTGCCTAAATTGTGAAGCTATACCACTGTGCCCTAGTAATTCTGATTAAAGAATTTTTGACATTTATAAAACATGCATTAAGTGTGAATGGCATAAAATAATTTTTTTTTAAAAGGACATTTAACTGAAAAGTCGTAGTCCAAATAATTTTTTTTAAATGTATGAGTATATTGAACTGGGATGGAACATTACAATGCAAAATTAACATTACATATACATGAGATTTTCTTTTTGCAAAGTATTTTCTTGATATTGTCTTTTTGCTAAGTATGTACTTGATATTTTAACTTAATCATTGGTTACAACAGGTGAAAAATTGATAAAAGGGGAAAGGAAAAACAAACGCAACAAGAAACCTTTTTTTATTTACAGGTAAGTACGAACCTATGGAGTTTTGAAACCATGACCTCACCATCCATTCCATTATTATTGGAGGAGGAAGTACCAATTGAGCTATAGCTCATTGGTCATAAATTACCTCTCCTCCACATTAATTTTATTTATAAGAAAGTTAAACCCATGTATATTATTTGTACAGGATATACAAGCATAACTATTTGCTCATGAACAACTAGGCATTCCAATAATAAGTTTTTAAGGTGATATTTTTCGTAATTACAATATATATATATATATATAAATATATATATTCAAAATTGAATCTGTATATATCAGTAACTCCAAGTGAAATAAGTAAGAGAATGCCAAAGAACCATAGAAAATTACTATAATAAAACTAGTTGGAGGTTATCCTAAATTTATTCACAAAGTATTTGCAAGTAGGTGAGACATGAAATGGTTACAGAGCTATGGTCTTCAAAGGGATAGAAGACTTGTTCATAGGCACAGATATAGAGATTGATTCAAATGTCTGCAAAATAAGGACATCAAGTACCAAAGAAAAAGACTTACATCTGTACCCAGCTCCATCAAGTACGAGGTCATCAAAATACCAGAACAGAGGATCCTAGGGAAAAAAAACTCATATGAATGAGGAATTGCTTTCATCAACAGCTACGGAAATCAACCCAACAATGTTGAAGTTGTGGCTCATTCATCCTTACTGATTCAAGTGTTTGCAATAAATACTTGAGCAACAATCCTATTATTGAGCATTTAATTAATAGAAATAGAAAGAGAAGTACCCAAAGATGTGAATCCAAAGATGCAACTATATAAGTGTTTTTGGCGACGTCTGGCATAGGGTGGTCGATGGTTTCTTCTTCGCCGTCCACATAGATGTCTGGAATCTCCTCCATTGTTGACAGCCCATTGATCCATATCAGAGCCACAACAACTATGCCTAGCACTTGGACTCGGCAAAGTGAAAAACATCAGATTTTTGGGGACAACAGATGCACTCTAAACGTACCACCTTCTTGGATGGTTTTTAACCCAATCCATCACAACCAAACCCAAATCCTTAATTTCACATATTACCTCAACATAATTTAGTTCAGATTTTTGAAGAACTCCAAGATGTCCCTTCATTCCTTTCTTTCATCTCCCTAACAACCAAACAGAATAATAATTTCCAAATTCAGCTAATAAAAAAGAGAAAGAAAACAAGTGTTTTGAGGATATTAATAAAAATATGTAAAATACGTGTCTAATTACCAATTTAGTCTTTAACACTTTTGTAGTACGTGTCAAAATGGTCTTTAATATTTTAAATGTGTCAATTTATTTTCTAAACTTCTAATATTCTGTCAAAATAATCATTATTATTAAGCGGTACTTGAACAAAATTGGCGTGGTTAACATTAATATCAAAATAGTATTTTTATGCCACTTAAAGTTATCTGTGGGTTATCATGTGTCTTTAATTATAAAATATTTACTTTTCAAAAAAAATATAAAATATTTAGAAATATGAAAATTTTCTTTCCTTTTATTTTCCTTTCGCTTTTTGGGAGAGCAAACAACGTTTAAATCTTAGCTTGAACGACATTTGAAAAGCATACTATCTACCTAGTTTTAAAATGGAAATTTTTAAAAAACAAAAAGCCAAATGTCAATTTTTTGCATTATCATTTTTTAAGAAGTTAAAGTTATTGCCAATTATACCAGCATAAAATTTTTAGTGACTGATACAATTGATGTTATGTCAACAAAGTAATAAATAAATTTTTAATTATTTTTCTATTTTGCGTCTAAAAACTGATACATCCATTTAATAAATTTATAGTAACCTACATCACTCTATTTAAAATTAGCTGTTGTTCATGAAATCACAGTCCCATGTGGCCGTTTTAGCCGACTAATACAAACATATTCTTACAATTTTTTAGTATAAATAAAAAACTACAAATTTGTCATGAAGGGATGAGCAAAAAAAAAACTATGACTAACCTTGAACTAGTAAACTTTCCAAAATAGATATCATATGACATGCAAAATAACAAAATAAAGTACGAGATCATGAGAAGTCAAAAGACTCAAAACCATGCAGGAAAGTCCTGAATTGAATAGGTTTGTTGAAGCCAATTTAGTAGTATAATAGTGTTAAAAATTTGTGTTTTCCTGATGGTTGGAACTGTGAAATAATGAAAGGCTACTTGTTCCTTTTAACCAAAAAAAAAAAAGAAGAAGGATATTAAGCACGGATGCTTGTCTTTGCCAAAATTTAGCACACGCGCCCAAGAACATGACAATTTTGCACTCTCCTTTTGCAATATGGAAAACTTTCAACTTTTTTTTTTTAAAATAATTTATGAACAGGAAAAAAGCGTTAAACTTTTAATAACAATTTTCCTTAGGAAAAAAATACTTACAAATAGACTTAACTAAAAATATGATTGATTAGCGACCTTCTCTTCATCTGGAGAGCACTACTGCGAAACCTTCTCACCACAACTAGGTGGTGCATTCATCTCCATCAACGAATCTACCTCTTTATTTTCAATTACAACCAATCTACCATTACCTCAACAACGCTGGGTAATTAATTTTGCCTTTCTTTTTCAATATACCCTTCCTTTTCAATTTCCCCTGTTTTTGTTTGTTCAACCTAGGGTTTACAAGACTTAAGATTTTTCGAAAATTTATTCATTCGAATCAATTTCCTAGGATCGATGTCCCTCAACTGACTGTTCTAGCTCGGTTTACATATCGTTTCTTTTTTTCAATCTACCTGGCAGTTTCTCATTCCCCTGTTCTTTTAAAAAAAAATATAAAAAAACCCTTTTTCAAACTCAGTTCAATTCTTTGCTCTATAGATTGTATGTTTTCAAAATCCACTTCTCTTGTATGTTGATCATTCCCTGTCGCTTATAATTAATTTTCACTGTACTATAATCTCCGATGACATCAGTTATTTCCATTATCAAGCTTTTAACCAATCTCCTTCTTTGGCCTCCACTCTCGTACCTCGTTTTGCATTTTGTTTGATTCGCTGAAGCCTCTTTACCCCTTACCCCAAATCTGTGTACCTTGACACTTGTACCTGCTCTTCCTTTAGACTTCCCACGCAAGTTTTTCGTAGGGATTTGCACCACGCAAATCACTGAGTATAACCAGCAAATTTCTTTATCTATCCTCACCGTTCACAACCACCAATTAGAGTTAAAATGCAACCACCCCACTTTCCAATTTATAAAGAGATAGGAAGAGATGAATCCTTTCAATATCATATACCTCCACTTCACAATCATACTCCACATCCATTTCCAGCTATACAACAACACGGAAAAACTTCCAAACCCAGCATCAAACCCTTCCCCTTTCACACCATGGAACCTAGCCAAAATAATAGAGAAATTGGATGGAGTGATAGTAGTGATTCGGAAGCCTGGATAGATGATGAGGAAATGGGAGTTCATAATGTTCATGAAAACAATTCCATTCGTAGAAGGGGTCCAGTTATCCAATTGGACAGAGAATCCTTGGAGCATAACAGAGTGTTTTGGAGACAATGCATTGTGGGTTTCCTACTTGACAGAAGGTGTTTCTCTGTACGAAGAATGCAATCTATACTAGCAGCTGCCTGGAGACTCAGAGGAGGAATCCGAATAGTGGGCAGGCAAGGTAATTTTTATATAATACATTGTGAATATCCATCTGATCAAGAGTATATTCTTCAAGAGGGACCCTGGTCTGTTGATGGAACTCTACTAGTTGTAGAGCGATGGACACCTAACCTCACACTTAGCCAAACACATCTAACCTCTGCCACTCTATGGGTACAGATACACAACCTTCCACTAGAATATCATGATATTGAACTTGCTCATTTTATTGGAAACCTGTTAGGAGAATTTGTGTCTATTGATTGGCAGCCAACCTTTCCACGAAACATTCGATTTCTGAGAATCCGAGTTAAGCTTGACCCATGGCTTCCACTGATAGCTGGCTTCATTCTAAAAAGGGATGATGGGCAATATACTTGGGTGGAATGTAGATATGAAAGGGTCTTCAAGATTTGCAAAAGATGTGGAATCATTGGTCATGCTCGTTCACAATGCCATATGGACATGTTTGATATTGAAGAACTTCTAAGAGATCAAGCCTATCGCATCCGAGTTCAATACCCTGTGGAATTTGCTCTTGATCTTATGGAAGTTATGTACAATGATGATATTAGAGCTTTTCGCAGACACCCAAGCCGTAGGACCACAAGGGTCAGGTATGATGCTGATTCTAATCCAACACTGAACCAATCCATTCACCCTCAAACCAAACTCATTCACAACCAGTACACCAAACTCACCAACCCCCACACCAGAATTCCAATACACTATCTCATCCTCCAAATCCTCCAACGGTACAACATTATTCTCATCTTTCCAGATTTGATAAATTTGTTGTCACCAATTTAGATGATTTAGAGGTAAATCAACAAGAAGCTGGCAACATCAATCCTAATAGTCCAACAAATGATAGCTTGTGGAGAAATAATCTATTTATGGACTCAGACAATGACCTTGACCCACCAAACACCCCAATCACTCCTTCCCATCTCTACCCCACATTTGACCAAAACACAATGCATTCTGAATGTTGGATACCACCAGAAGACCATACTCTAAGATTTGTTGAGGTAGATGAAGGCTATAGAGGATGGACTAATGCAGATATTATTAGTATGGATTGGGAACCAGATGCACAAAGCCACATGGACTGTGATGATCATCAAAACTTCAGTATAGAGCTATTTCTAGTGGACAACCCAGAGGCATATGAGGATTCAAGTGAGCCAAGGTGGCATGGACATTCTCATTTTCATGTGGGAGAGAGCAGTGGAACAGCAAATGATCCGAATGAAACCCAAATCACAACTGGCACTCTTACTACGCTGGAACAAGCTGGTCCACAGGAGAATAATTGGAATCAAGAGCTTCCCCACTGGCAGATTACACAAACCAGAATTCAGCATTTTGAATCAGAAGTTAGCAAGAGCACTGACAACCCAGTTTTAATGGGAATAGAGCTGATGGTATATCTCTCTAAGTCACAATCCCCTGGCTATATTCTAAATTTGGTTCAACTGTTTTCTCAGAACACTATACAATCTATGGGCCTTTTCTTGCAACAACTGGTCCCTCAATGGCTGTACGACTTACATGCTATCCCACAAAACCAAAGAGCAAATCCTATCACAAACCCACTACATGAAAATCCAGCAAGCTTTGCCATTGGAGACATTACTCCTAGTAGGAACATATTAATGGACGAATTGGTTCCTTTAGCTACACCAGCTGATGTTGAATCCAGTCCTGCCTCACCTAAGAGACAGCGTGATGAAGATGATGGAGAAACAAGCAGAGTTAATAGGAGAAGATTGAATCAAGAGCAGGGGAACTTATCCAACAGAAATCATAACTTCACTGAAGAAGCTGATCCAATAATTACTTCACTGCATAACATTGAGTCTGAGAATAATGAGTTCATTCTTAGACTTAGGATCACTGGTCAATCTGATCAGTTTCAAGAGACTGAAGTTATATGGAGCAAACAGAGTGCAGAAACAGAACATCAGCAGAATATAGTTGCTAATCTAATCCAACTTTTGGCAAACATAAGGCTTTCGGAGGCAGCCCAACAAAGGCCTCCGCAGCAGCCATGAAGACACTGGTATGGAACTGCAGGGGTCTCGGCAATACCTCTGCAGTTCAGCTCATCTCAAAAATTGCTGAAACTACTAACCCTTTCATCCTATTTCTAATGGAGACAAAGCAGAAGAAAGGAAGGGGAAAGTATTGGACCCATAGGTGGAATTTTGAAAACTTTTGTGAAGTAGAAAGAGTAGGATTATCTGGGGGGCTTTTGTTGTGTTGGAAAAATATCAGTTTGAATGTACTAGAAGCTACAAAAAATTTCATCCACACTAGAATGAAACATCCTACTTTTGGTTTGTGTTATTTTACTTTTGTATATGGCCACCCAAAAACCAGCAAAAGAAAGGAAGTGTGGGACCAACTTGCATCTTTCCAAGAACACATAAATGGCCCTTGGATATAGATTGGTGATTTTAACCAAGTGTTATCCAATGCAGAAAAACAATCCTCAACCTCTCAAAATTGTCCAGGAGCTTCATATTTACATGATTGTCTACGAGACACAGAAATGATACCATTACAATCTACGGGAGTCAAATACACATGGAAAAATAAAAGAGGTGGGGATGCGCTAGTCCTTGAAAAATTAGACAGAGCATTTATTAACAATGTATGGCTGCATACTTTTGAACATTGCACTCTTGAAGCCTGGCCTATCACGGTATCTAATCATGCACCACTAGTCCTAGACATCAACAACATCCCCCTATACAGAAGAAGGCCGTTTAGATTTGAAGCTATGTGGTTACTACACCCACGCTGTAGACAGGTGATCCAGCAGGAATGGCAGAAAAAGATCTCGGGTTCCCCTGCTTATATCCTTAAATCCAAACTTTACAATGTCAAGCAGGCTTGCATCAGTTGGAACAGAAATGAATTTGGAAATTTGCACCAGAAACTGTCCAAAATAAAGGAGGAGCTTACGTATATCTAAAATAACAGTGATATTCCAGAAATTGCCCAACAAGAACAACAAAAACAAAAAGAACTCCAACAACTTCTGAATATGGAGGAAGTGTTTTGGGCACAAAAAGCAAGGAAAGATTGGACAAAAAAGGGTGATAGAAATACTAGATACTTCCATGCTATTGTTCGCAAAAGAAGAGCAGCTAATCGCATAACAAGACTTAAGAACCACTTAGATCAATGGATAGATGAGGATCAAAATTTAAGGGATCACATACAACAACATTTTCAAAGTATCTTCCATTCAGAATCAAGGGTAAATACTGCAACTATTATGGAGGTTTTGAATGAGTACACGCTACCAGGACTCTCGCACCTACATCGGCAAATCCTGGATAGAGAATTTAACATAGAAGAGATTAAAAAGGCGGCTTTCCAATTGGGTTCATGGAAAGCCCCAGGTCCTGATGGTATTCTAGCAATGCTTTTCCAGAAATGTTGGGACACAATGGGACAAACAGTGATACAAGCTACATTAAGTTTTCTCAGAACAGGCTAAATACTCAAGGAACTAAACAACACGTTTATCACTTTGGTTCCTAAAAGCCTCAACCCAGAGAAAATTAGTGAGTACAGACCAATCAGCTTATGTAATGTGGCCTACAAAATTGCTGCCAAAATTTTAGCAAATAGACTGAAACTAGTTATTGATGAGCTTATCACTCCTCACCAAAATGCATTTATCAAGGGTAGATTGATCACTGATAATATCATCTTGACTCATGAGTTACTCCACACAATTAAGAGGAAAAAAAAGGGAAGGGTTCGTTTCGCTGCACTAAAGTTGGATTTGAGCAAAGGCTATGATAGACTAAATTGGAATTTTCTTGAAGCCACACTCTAGAAGTTGGGTTTCAGCCAGCACTGAATTCAGTTGGTAATGCAATGTGTTACCACAGTAACATACAGCGTTTTAGTCAATGGATCTCCCACAGAAAAATTCAAACCCAACTGTGGTATAAGGCAAGGTGACTCACTATCACCATACCTATTTATTATTTGCACAAATATTCTGTCATGTATGTTGCAGAAATTAGAAGATACAGGTATGCTAAAGGGAGTGGCAATAAACAAAGGAGGGCTTCCTATCTCACATCTCATGTTTGCGGATGACATTATCATCTTTTTCAAAATTGCCATGCAGAATACAGACAAGCTCAGCCAAACCATAAAAAGCTTTTGTGAAATGTCAGGCCAAAAAATAAATGGCACCAAATCAGTCATGGTGGTCAGTCCTAACTGTGATAATGTTATAAAAGAAGACTTAGTTAGAAAGTTCAAAGTAAATATTGCAGAGAAGATTGGAAAATATCTAGGAGTCCCAGTAGACCCGGGAACAACTAAAAGAGAAATTGGCAACCAAATCATTGATCGGCTACAAAGTAGACTCCAAACTTGGAAAGGTAAGCTCTTATCACCTGCAGGGAAGCTAACTCTTATTAAATCAGTTATGCAAGCCATGCCAATCTATTCTATGTCGATCCATACATTATCAAAAGATACCTGCAATAGAATTGACAGAATCATTAGAGACTTTTGGTGGGGAAACAATGCAGAAGTGAGGAAGTTACATACCATAGCTTGGGATACAATCTGCCTACCTAAGGAACTAGGATGTGTCGGTATTAGGAAGACAGATCAATTTAATCAAGCACTCTTAGCCAAGCAATACTGGAGAATAACCCAGAATCCACAATCACTACTAGCTACTACTCTTAAAGGGAAGTACTTTCCAACAGCTCAAAACCTTTGGGATATGGAACGATGTCCAACCACTGCGTCCCAAATATGGAAAGGAATATGGAGGACAAAAGAAACATTACTGATAGGAGCAAAATGGCAAGTAGGTATGGGGGATGGCATCAAATTACGGGATCCACTATGGTATAGACCTCGGAATGAAACATCATTGCTGGAATATGGACTGGACCGAGGCACAGTTAGAGATCTTATGGATACTGAAACAGGCACTTGGAGGGCTGAAATCATTGCGAATATATATGAAACGAGAGTTGCACGGGAGATTTTAAACACTCCACACTCAAAGTTTGGAGCTCTGGATAAAATTTTATGGTTGCAATCACAGAAGGGGACCTACAAAGTAAATGAAGGATACAAACTGATTACTAAGGGACAAGATGGGACAATTAATTATGGTATGAATAAACATGGCTGGAAACACCTTTGGAAACTAAAAATACCGTATAAAATATGTCTGTTCTTATGGAAATTATTACATAATGGGCTACCCACTAGATTGGAGCTCAACAGAAGACAAATTATTGTTAGCACCAATTGTGTAATGTGTGAACAAGAGGACGAAACATTGGACCATCTTTTCCTCAAATGCCCCTTCGCAAGAGCTTTATGGTTTGGCTCGCCAAGGAACATTCATTCTGATACTATCCCCTCTATCCGGCAATGGTTGATAAGCATTCTTGAAAAATATAAGGCAGGTAATGAACAGGAAGATAATGTTCTTACAGATATTAGTGCCACTCTTTGGGTGATTTGGACTTATCGAAATATGGTTCTATTTGAGAATAAAGCTGTTGACATCCAACAAGCCATTTCAAGCACCAGTTACTTCATGACAGAATGGAAAATAGAATTAGATGAATACCTCCAAATTGGTTCAACACCTACTGAAACTACTAGAAACCAGTCTACATGCAGAACTCAGAATTGGCAAGCAATAATTATAGTAGATATAAAAAAGCGTTCGCGCGAAGCTATTTGGAATGGAGGTGCCTTTGTGATCAAAAATCGTTTAGGCCAGTCCGTTCGTAAAGGTTGTTATTCCTGGCATTCCAACAATGATGAAACCAACTTACTATCCACAATTCGAGAAGCTTTGTATGAGGCGTGGAAACAAGGTTTCAGGGAGGTAATCCTTTTTTTACAATCAAATCATGGAGTAAAGCTAATTCAAACACATTGCTTGACTAGCTTGGAGAATGTCCCGATCATGGAAGATATTGCAACATTACAAAAGATGTTTAAACATATTCACGTCCAAGTTGCTCCTCAACTGGTGCTCCAAGAAGTTCAGGGATTGGCAGACATGGCGACAATATGCTTTACAAGGCTCACCTGGATATGATTTGTTTGGTGGTAACAAAAAAAAAAACTAAAAATATGATTGATGTCAACCCAAAAAAAAGAAGAAAAAAGATTGATGTCACTTAGAGTGTGATTGGTAAGTGATGAAACTTGTAACTTATTAGAGTTTTAGCTTATTTTTATTTTATTCATACATCTCATTATACTTTTTGGTACTATTCATGGGTCCTACTATACTATTTAATTATCATTTAGCTTTTCTCCACAGTACTTTTAATAAAAAAAATTTCAATTTCAGCTAAATAAGTTGCTCCCAAATGAACTCTTATACAACCCAATTTCAAGTATATATAAATATACTTTTAGACAAAGACACTTATAAATAAATATATACACACACACTATTATATATAGATAATTTGAGCACTCATATTTATGAATTTGCCCACGAACTCATCATTATGTTTGAGTTTGACTCATTTAATAATTGAGCATAAAGTTGGGTTTAAACTTGGCTTGTCTACTAAATAAATTAGTTGCTGACCCATACGATACATGAATATGTGTTATCTTTTCTTCTTCTTTTTTTGGATACAACAAAATTCAAATTAATTATTCAAATTTCTTACTCTTGTAAAGAGATAATCATTATAATCAAATCTCATCACAATTTTAGAATTAATATTACTCAAATAATTGAAAGTCACATTCAAACATAGACATGATCATATTTTATTATAAACTCAAATTCTCACTTTCAAAATATCTAAAAATTAACTTAAAAATGTATAATTGTAAACACAATTATCCAAGTCATGCTACCCTATGTAATAAAATTACAGTATATCATTATATACTTCTATCAATTAAAGAGAATAAAATATAGAAAAAATATAACAAACTAAAATACAACTAAATCGTATCAACCCAAAGTAGAATTCAACACAAAAATTCATCAACTTAAGTAAAGATGCAATAAATAATTAAAAATCCACAAGAAAAAGGGAGGGGAATATATATATATATATATATAGAGAGAGAGAGAGAGAGAGAGAGAGAGAGTATTTACCTTTTTGTGTGGGAAAAACATGGACTAAATGAAAAAATAAAATAAATTTTTTTTATAATAAATAAAATGGAGAGAAGAAGGAAGATGGGAAGGGATAGAGGAACTACAACGTTAAGATATAAAGTATTAGGAAGATAAAAAGGGAAAAGTGAGGGGGAAATGTTGGAGGAAGTGTAATTATAAGATAAAAGAAATGGTTGAAAATAGGTGAATGATATGACTATTGATATGGGGCAACAAAAGCGTAGTAATTAAAATTGCTATTTTTAGTGTTTAGATATATATATATATATATATATAGATGAACAAAAACAAGATTTTTGTCGACCCGAGCTCAAATGTTCATAAACAATTGGGTTCATTTACAGTCCTATAATTTCACACCATACTCCTAATAAATAAAACTTCAAATTACTTTTTGTTTTGTTTTTAAAAATTGATAAATATTATTGTACGAGTAAGGCTAAGTTACAAATTATTTTATAACATTTTTACAAATTGTTAATGTGCTCAACTTCTTATTCAGGGACGGATCTACGTTGGGGCAGAGGGGGGCCATTGCCCCCCCCCCCCACCCCACATTAAAAAAAAAAAAAAAAAAAAACTAGTATAAAAAAATTAAGATTTGCCCTTATATATATATATTTGTCTCTCCTCCTCTAAAATATTTAGATATTGACCTACAAGAAAATAAATAAATAAAAAAAATTCATGCCCCTTTAACTATAAAAACAAAATAAAAAAATAAATATGGACTAAACAAAAATCGCACACAAAATAAGAAATACTCATTTTGTATGTTATACTTTGTTGATGTGTTTTATAATATGAAATGTTTAAGAAATACTTATTTTGTATGTAGTATTTTGTTGAATATGAAATAGATGCTAGTTTTTATTTTCATAAATTTTTTTTTGGTTTTAAGCTTTGCCCCCCTCAGGTATGAATCCTGGTTCCGTCCCTGTTCTTAATGGTTTTCATTTAGGCTTACCATTAACATCATTTTTTTCATTTACCAATAACCACTCATTACATCAACAATTTGTAAAACTTTTTTGTAAAAATGTTTGTATTTCTAGCATTACTCTTATTATAAAGTTTATGCATTAAATTATGACATTCCTAAAATCTCGCTCTTGTCTTGTGTTAAAGAATTGTAATGTAATTATAAGATTTATGAGTAAATATTAATTTAACAAATATTTTGAAAGTGTAAGGATGTAATTTTTTTTCTTAAGAAACAAACCTACACAAGAGAAAAAAAAAAAATTAATATAAAAACACACCACTGAGTATCAAGATACTACGTTTAACTAATTAAACTGTAATGAGATGAAAAGAGAGAGAACCACGTAGCTGTTCTATCTAATCATTTTTCAAGATTTATTACGGGGTGGATCCATTTGTATTTGTAGCAGACGTAGCAATGTAGCACCACTCTTCTCTTCGTAACATATGTTGCTCTACAACGCGCGGCAGATACGCGTGGTTCTTGTTGTCAAGCAGCCACAGTATCTTGTACAAATTCTATTCTAAAAATCCACCCAACCAAACTAAAATTAATGAAGAAAACTCCAAAAACTTCAACCAACCATAACTCCAACGGAACCCCTAAAATTTCCACCTGTTGCTTCAACACAAGAAGATCAGAAAAACATGGTGGCCGGTTTAGCACTTATTTGAAAAATATTGTGCAATTTGAGTGTTGACTTTCGTATGAAATTCTTGAAAACCAAAAACCAAAACAAACAGAAAAAACAGGGTCTTTGATTATTCTTTGAGCAACTTCTCTTCAGAGTTCTCCTATTAATGGCACCCATTATTTTGTTGATAGTTTTGTCATCTTTATTCACTCCTACCAGTACCCAAATTCAATCCAATGAGGAGGGCTTCATTTCTGTGACCATATCAGAAAAGGGTCTTGATTTTGCCAAGGATGTGCTCATAGACAAGGCTATTTCCTCCATTATTCCCCTTCAACTGCTTGATATTGAGAAGTTTGTGAAAATCCCACTTGTTGGCAAAGTCTATATGCTTCTTTCAAATATTACAATTTTTCATGTTGATATTGCTTCCTCATATGTTAATACTGGAGAGACAGGTATTGTCTTAGTTGCTTCAGGTGCCACTGCAAATTTGAGCATGAGTTGGCAGTATTCTTTCCGTACTTGGTTGGTGCCAATTGCAATTACAGATGATGGGGATGCATCTGTTCAGGTATACAGCCAGGTTTTTCATTTTAACTTTTGCACTAATTGTAGTAAATAGATAGGTATATTGTTGAGCTATGGTAGATATGTAGTTTTTCTTCTATTGGTTTGCCTTTGTCATAGTATTTGGAGTCTGTTTACCTCAAAAGGAGTGGGCTGTGTAGGGGTAAAGTGCTTATTGCCACTATGTTTCAAGTTCCAGTTTTATTGCTGGTCCTATTTCACCTGAAACCAAACAAATTATATAGGATTTCTGCAAGTAACTAAAAATCCCTCATTAGTTTGGGGAGCATCCATAGCTGACCCTAAAATTTTGGGACTAAGGCTTGACTGTTGTTGTTTTTGTTCTGTAAGTTACCAAAATATATGTGATGAAGGGGTTCAATGATCAGCAATCTGCAAATAATCTTAATATGTCATCATGTCTGTTCATTTAAGCCTTACTGTCACAAAATAAATATCTTGATGACTAACATATTAATCTCAAACAAACATCTTTAACAATCAAAGAATTAGGTGGATATACTAAATAAGATGAAACAAAATTCTTAAATGCCAAATGAGGAGATGATTTCAAAGATGAAAGAAAATGGTAAACAATGTAAGGGCGAATTATAAAAACAAATCTGTTTAGTAGCTGACATGAAATGAAACCTGTAAGAATACTCTGTTCTTAGCAAAAAGTGCCCAGGGAGTTTTTAACTTGAACTTTACTTTCTCATTAAGCAGTGCTGTTTCTGTGAAGGTTGAAGGTATGGAAGTAGGGGTAACTGCATCTCTGAAGAACCAAGAAGGAAATCTTAAGCTCTCTGTGCTAGAATGTGGATGTCATGTGAAATATATCTCAATAAAGGTGAATGGTGGAGCATCTTGGCTTTACCAAGGGTACGCAATCTTCCTATATAATCAAGTTCATAGTACTATTTAGTTATCTTTTAACTTTTCTTCACAGTATTTTCAATAAAAAAAATTTCCGTTTCAGCTAAATAAGTTGCTCCCAAATGAACCCTTATACAACCCAATTTCAAGTATATATAAATATACTTTTAGACAAAGACACTTATAAATAAATATATATATACACACACACTATTATATATAGATAATTTGAGCACTCATATTTATGAATTTGTTTACAAACTCATTATTATGTTTGAGTTTGACTCATTTAATAATTGAGCATAAAGTTGGGTTTAAACTTGGGTTGTCTACTAAATAAATTAGTTGCTGACCCATACGATACATGAATATGTGTTATCTTTTCTTCTTCTTTTTTTGGATACAAATTCAAATTAATTATTCAAATTTCTTACTCTTGTAAAGAGATTACCGTTATAATTAAATCTCATCACAATTTTAGAATTAATATTACTCAAATAATTGAAAGTCACATTCAAACATAGACATGATCGTATTTTACTATAAACTCAAATTCTCACTTTCAAAGTATCTAAAAATTAACTTTAAAATGTATAATTGTAAACACAATTATCCAAGTCATGCTACCCCATGTAATAAAATTACAATATATCATTATATACTTCTATCAATTAAAGATAATAAAATAAAAATATATATAACAAATTAAAACACAACTAAATCGTATCAACCCAAAGTAGAATTCAACACAAAAATTCATCAACTTAAGTAAAGATGCAATAAATAATTAAAAATCCTCAAGAAAAAGGGAAAAAAAAAAAAATATATATATATATATATAGAGAGAGAGAGAGAGAGAGAGAGTATTTACCTTTTTGTATGGGAAAAACATGGACTGAATGAAAAAATAAAATAAATTTTTTTTTTAATAAATAAAATGGAGAGAAGAAGAGCGAACATAAAGGAAGATGGAAAGGGATAGAGGAACTACAACATTAAGATATAAATTATTAGGAAGATAAAAAGGGAAAAGTGAGGGGGAAATGTTGGAGGAAGTGTAATTATAAGATAAAAGAAATTGTTGAAAATAGGTGAATGATGTGACTATTGATATGACGTAACAAAAGCGTAGTAATTAAAATTGCTATATTATAGCGTTTAGATATATATAGATATAAATATAGATGAACAAAAACAAGATTTTTGTCGACCTGAGCTCAAATGTTCATAAACAATTGGGTTCATTTACAGTCCTATAATGTCATGCCATACTCCTAATAAATAAAACTTCAAATTACTTTTTATTTTGTTTTTAAAAATTGATAAATATTATTGTACAAGTAAGGCTAAGTTACAAATTATTTTATAACATTTTTACAAATTGTTAATGTGTCCAACTTCTTATTGATTTTCATTTAGGCTTACCATTAAGTCATTAACGTCATTTTTTTCATTTACTAATAACCACTCATTACATCAACAATTTGTAAAACTTTATGTAAAAATGTGTGTATTTCTATCATTACTCTTATTATAAAGTTTATGCATTAAATTATAACATTCCTAAAATCTCGCTCTTGTCTTGTGTTAAAGAATTGTAATGTAATTATAAGATTTATGAGTAAATATTAATTTAACAAATATTTTGAAAGTGTAAGGATGTAATTTTTTCATTTTTTTTAAGAAACAAACCTACACAAGAGGAAAAAAAAAAGTTTTAATATAAAAACACACCACTGAGTGTCAAGATACTAGGTTTAACTAATTAAACTGTAATGAGATGAAAAGAGAGAGAACTACGTAGCTGTTCTATCTAATCATTTTTCAAGATTTATTTCGGGGTGGATCCATTTGTATTTGTAGCAGACGTAGCAATGTAGCACCACTCTTCCCTTTGTAACATATGTTGCTCTACAACGCGACGCAGATACGCGTGGTTCTTGTTGTCAAGCAACCACAGTATCTTATACAAATTCTATTCTTAAAATCCACCCAACCAAACTAAAATTAATGAAGAAAACTCCAAAAACTTCAACCAACCATAACTTCAACACACAACCCCTAAAATTTCCACCTGTTGCTTCAACACAAGAAGATCAGAAAAACATGGTGGCCGTTTTAGCTCCTATTTGAAAAATATTGTGTAATTTGAGTGTTGACTTTCATATGAAATTCTTGAAAACCAAAAACCAAAACAAACAGAAAAAACAGGGTCTTTGATCATTCTTTGAGCAACTTCTCTTCTGAGTTCTCCTATTAATGGCACCCATTATTTTGTTGATAGTTTTATCATTTTTATTCACTCCTACCAGTACCCAAATTCAATCCAACGATGAAGGCTTCATTTCTGTGACCATATCAGAAAAGGGTCTTGATTTTGCCAAGGATGTGCTCATAGACAAGGCTATTTCCTCCATTATTCCCCTTCAACTGCCTGATATTGAGAAGTTTGTGAAAATCCCACTTGTTGGCAAAGTCTATATGCTTCTTTCAAATATTACAATTTTTCATGTTGATATTGCTTCCTCATATGTTAATACTGGAGAGACAGGTATTGTCTTAGTTGCTTCAGGTGCCACTGCAAATTTGAGCATGAATTGGCTGTATTCTTACCGTACTTGGTTGGTGCCAATTGCAATTACAGATGATGGGGATGCATCTGTTCAGGTTTTTCATTCAACTTTTGCACTAATTGTAGTAAATAAATAGGTATATTGTTGAGCTATGGTAGATATGTAGTTTTTCTTTTATTGGTTTGCCTTTGTCATAGTATTTGGAGTCTGTTTACCTCAAAAGGAGTGGGCTGTGTAGGGGTAAAGTGCTTATTGCCACTATGTTTCAAGTTCCAGTCTTATTGCTGGTCCTATTTCACCTGAAACCAAACAAATTATATAGGATTTCTGCAAGTAACTAAAAATCCCTCATTAGTTTGTGGAGCATCCATAGCTGACCTTAAAATTTTGGGACTAAGGCTTGACTGTTGTTGTTTTTGTTCTGCAAGTTACCAAAATATATGTGATGAAGGGGTTCAATGATCAGTAATCTGCAAATAATCTTAATATGTCATCATGTCTGTTCATTTAAGCCTTACTGTCACAAAATAAATATCTTGATGACTAACATATTAATTTCAAACAAGCATCTTTAACAATCAAAGCATTAGGTGGATATACTAAATAAGATGAAAAAAAATTCTTAAATGCCAAATGAGGAGATGATTTCAAAGATGAAAGAAAATGGCAAATAATGTAAGGGCGAATTATAAAAACAAATCTGTTTAGTAGCTGACATGAAATGAAACCTGTAAGAATACTCTGTTCTTAGCAAAAAGTGTCCAGGGAGTTTTTAACTTGAACTTTACTTTCTCATTAAGCAGTGCTGTTTCTGTGAAGGTTGAAGGTATGGAAGTAGGGGTAACTGCATCTCTGAAGAACCAAGAAGGAAATCTTAAGCTCTCTGTGCTAGAATGTGGATGTCATGTGAAATATATCTCAATAAAGGTGAATGGTGGAGCATCTTGGCTTTACCAAGGGTACACAATCTTCCTATATAATCTAGTTCTACCGATAAGCATTCAGTTCCCTCTGTTCTAGCAAGAAGGTTTATTTTTCTTGTGGTGGAGCATCAACTTAGATTCAAATTCAGATTTGCTTCTCTTCTTTGGTCAACATATTTTTTATTTTTCAATTATTTGTTATGATTTCCATCAGATTATTTTCATTTATGGGGGAAGTTTGATAGCTACATAGATATTATAGATATGTAAGTGGTTTCAAGTGTGAAGTTGCTTCAGTTGGAGGTACTAGCATTGTAGTGGTAGAAGTTTGTGGTTAAATGATTATATTTACCATATCCAAAAGTTTAAACTATTGAGATATGGTAAATTTAATCATTTAACTACATACTTCTAACATGTAGACCATAGGAATATATTGTTAGAAGCTTCCCTTTTATTTCTCTTGTTCAGTTTCAAACCTTAACTTAATTTCAATCCAGCACACAAGATTTCTTTTGGGAACCGGTTTTAACTGGAGAGCCAAAAGTACAAGACTGGAAGTGGGTGGTACTAAATCATCAACTTATCAGTGTTCATGTGATTTCCTAGCCTGCTCATTCTGTAAATGTAAAGTTGATAATTTGTCAACCTCTCTTGGTTAGAATATCTGCCCTAAAGTAGTTTCATCGTGTTACTGGCATTTATAGTTGTATTTACTATTATGTAAGTGCTTACTTTTTCAAACACCCCCCCCCAAAACAAAAAAAATGAGCTTACTTTAAGGAAGCTCAAGTTAAACATGTCATATAGAAGTAGAGATCCCTTCCCACTTTAATCATACTAACTTCAAAACACCTCATTTAATTGATAATACACATCATATTTTGTTTGTTTATTACATTAATCTCTATTATTCTCTCTGTCTGAGTCTGCATTCCATGTTCTAATGTGTCTTACTAATTTAAAAGATTAACTACTTATGCACTTAAACTCCTTTACTTTTACTCCAGGGTGGTGGATGCTTTCGAAAAGAAAATAGCAACTGCAGTTGAAAATGCTATTTCCAAGAAAATCAGAGAAGGGATAATAAAGCTTGACTCCTCATTGCAATCAATTCCAAAACAAGTCCCAGTATACAGCATTGCTGTTTTAAATGTTACTTTTGTGGACAATCCTGTGATGAGTAATACTTCCATTGAATTTGAGATTAATGGTCTAGTAACCGCAAAGGATGCATTTGTAGTTTCAAACTATAACCATAAAGGATGGAAGGGTTCTTCTTCCTGCAGCAGTCCTGCTAAGATGATCCAGATCTCATTACAAGAAACGTTTTTTAATTCTATATCATTAGTTTACTTTGATGTAAGTTCTTTCACTGTCAACTCTTTGCTTTCTAACTCATTATTCAGGTGTAGTTGAAAGGATTTCTTTTGCTCTTTTAACAGTGCCAATATGGTATTTTGAAAATATCAAGCTATAAAACTGTGTTGCATTTTTTACATTGTCAAGATGGGACATGTTACTTGAACTGGCTCTGGCTTTTTCTCAGTATCACCGAAGTGTCATATACTGGATTGAAACAGTTGCCTGGGCACTGACTTGCAATGGACATCCCCAAGTTGAAAATTTTTATTTTCTGTGATGCAATGAAGTTGGACACCTGAACTTATGTGTCTTTTGTGGTCAGGAAGATTATATGCACTGGATTTTTGACAACGTAACGGATCAGTCCATTTTGAACACTGCTGGATGGAGATACATTGTTCCTCAACTGTATGAGAAGTATCCAAATGATGACATGAATCTTAATATTTCTGTCTCTTCTCCACCAATCATAAAAGTTGCAAAGGATGACATCAATGCTTTTGTTAACTTAGATGTGACAATTGATGTTATCGATTCTGATGAAGTTATACCAGCTGCTTGCATCTCATTGGTAAACTTGTTTGAAATATCTGTTTGAAGAAGTTGTAAATTTTTATGCACTACAGTTTCCTTACCTTTATTTGATTCTTTCCTCCTTTTCTTCTCTCATTTTCTAAGTCTCTTTTTTATTATGTATAATTAGAATCACCATTTCACATCATATCTGAAAGTTGACAATTGGACATATCAATATGTGCTTCATGAGAATCAGTGTGTGCTATTTGTTGGTGCAGGAGATAAGTACATCGGGCTCTGCAGAAATCTTGAGGAATAATTTAGCTGGTAGTGTCAGATTGAAAGACTTCTCTATGTACTTGAAGTGGAGTGAGATTGGTGACTTGCAGATGCATCTTCTTCAGGTTAGTGCCATCTTGGTCTCTGTCAGATCAAACATATTGTTGTTAGGAATTGAAGAGAAATAGAAAGCCAAAAAGTGACCAAAATTTTCTTTAGAAGTTTATTTATATAATTTATTATTTTATCTGAGATAGAAATTCTACTCTAACCTAACTAAGTGTATGTGTATGAATCTCTCTCCTGGAAACTTGAACTCCGGCCCTTACCCCCCCTACCCCCACCCTATAAGAACTTGTATTTGCGAAGTGACCATCACGCCAAGGGTGCATGGCGGTTACAAGTTTCTGAAGTTGACAGTTCGGTTAGTGTTGTTGCTGTTCTTGTTTTTTTTTTTAATCATTTAGACATACTTCCTAGTGGCACAGAAACTCTGACTATTTATATTTATATCAAGCACCATAAATATTCAGAGAGTGATGGACATGGTGATCTAGGAGTCTGAGTCAGTGAGCTAAAAGATGCATAGTTCTGGATCTCATTAGTCTTAGCTGTTCATTCAGTAATAATCCCTTGTGAGCACTTCTGCACCCATGGCCCGGGTGGGGGAAAGGAGGTTTAAAATAGGTTCTGGGAAACTTTTATTTTTTATATTTACCAAATTATACTGTGAATGTCATGTTTATTGTAAGATAAAAGTATTTGAGACAACAATCAATTTAGTTCCTCTTGTTTATTGCATTCTCTTAATCGAATAAATGGACATTACTTTCTTGCTATAAATCTCATTAAATGTTGATCTTTGCAGCCAGTAATGTCAACTATCCTGAAAACCGTTTTCTTGCCATATGTGAACTTACACCTAAGAAAAGGATTTCCTCTGCCAATCCTTCATGGTTTTACACTTCAGGATGCTGAAATTGTCTACACAGATTCAACGGTTATAGTTTACAGCGATCTGGCCTCCACAAAACAATACTTATATGCTGCTATGTAAACAAAATACACTTCTATGCTGTGCTTACAAATTTAGAATTGTAAATGTAGTGTTTTCAAGTGTTTTAAGTTTTGTCATCAATATTGTATAAGAGATGCTTGTACAAAAAATTTGTAACATTTGGAGCACTGGGAAGAGGTAGTGGCGAGTTCACATCTCAGATAAAAATGTGGAAAGATAACACAAATTGGTAAAGTAAAAAATTTGAGATTTTGCTTGTGAAGGATAAATGAATGCGTGTTTTTTTTTTTTTTTTTTTTTTTTTTCATTTTGGAGTAAGAACCTATGTGAAAATGGTTAAAAAAATCAAACTAATTTACCTATTAGGCCCGGGGTTGTGAAGGGCCAGGCCCGAATAAACTACATGCCTAGCAAATCAGTTTCAATTACTTCATCTAACTCAGCTTCTAACTGAAGTCCAAGTTGATTTTTTTTTTTTTGGGTCCTAGTAGGGTAAAAAAATATTCTCCAAGGAGATCAAGGACCACCCTCTTTGATCGCTTTTGTTTTTGTGTGCCAGTGTCTTTTGACCTGCCACTTTTAGAAAACTTACTGTGGGATGCACCCAAATAAACATAGGGGTATATAAGAGGAAATTCATCTGAAACAGGACGAATTGAGATCCGGTGCAATAGCTAGGGTTATTGTACCATGCAATAGAAAATCAATGGTTGAGATTAAAAGTTACAAAAGTCATTTTTAATCTCAGTTTTTGAATAAAAAAGTTTTTAACATTTAAATTTTTACCATTTCACTTTTACACTTTATTTTTTAACTTCTCTTTCACACACTTATAGTTAATTACACGGTGCAATAGCATATTACTATTGCACTGAATTTCAATCCTATTAAGACTAGCCTAAGATCGTATGTAATAGACTGGTCGGAGACAATCACAGGCTGCACTTGCTGTGGCTGGCCTATCTCATCCCATCAAATTGTCCCATTAGCCGAAAGTAGCCTCCCCCCCCCCCCCCCCCTCTCTCTCTCTCTCTCTCTCTCTGTGAAGGAGGTAGGCGGTAACTCTCAATTTTCTCTCTTCATTTTCTCTAATTTGCAGTTGACTTGAGTTTTGGAGTGCTCACTATTGCCTAGTGCAGCATTATTTCCTTCTGGGCTTGACCCTAGCTATGTTGGGCTTCAGTTGAACTTCTTTCCCATAGAGTCATGTCCCTTATATTCCCAGGCCCAGCCCTTAGTTGCTCGAGCTGGAGAGCCCTGGTGCCATACCATTTCTCTTGCGAGTCGAGTGTTGAGGATTAGGGGTTTGGCTCATCAATAAAGAAATTTATTGTAATGAGTCAATAAATAGCGACTACATTAACAGACATTATTTCAACTAGTCGCTAACCCGTGCGATGCACGGGAAAGCTACCAATTTTTTCCAAATGATTTGACATTAGCTGTTGGAATTGAACATCAATTCTCTAGTAGCACGTTCTTATTTTTTAATTTCATTTATTTCCTGCCTTCTATTAAATATTCAATGCATTCATTATATTTAAAAAACGTTGAAGTTTAGATATTGTTTTTCAGTTCCTCTTGATTTTAAAGACACAACTATTGAATCTCAACAACATACCAATGCAAATATTAATTACTTAAAATTCAAAATAAATTATTTATACATGATAAGTTACAATTCAAACAATATTGAACACTACAATATTTAGAAATTAAATGTATATAGACAAACAATTAACGCTATAGTAAAAAAAAAAATCCTCAAATAACTAAATATAAGAGTTTAATTCCTCTTTGTTTCAATTTAAAACCAAATTGTGCATAAAAGCAAAAAAATTTCCTTTGTTCCAATACGTCTTTAGTATTAAAATCACAAATTCATTAAAACCAAATTGTGCATAGAAAATCTTAGAGGTTGAAAGACAACTTTAAAGTGTTTTTTGTATCTTCTTCCTTTGTTGGTTTGTAGTAGTCCCTGAATATGCCCTTCTGTTTTCCTTAAGTACAGATGTTGGTGTAAGTTACACATTGGTTTGAACATCAAGTTTTTGAAATTTTGTACAATCACCATCTTCTTCAATTGATAAGTTTTTGAAATTTTGTACAATCACCATCTCCTTCAATTAATATGTTTATACCAAAATCAAGAATAAAATGAATATATTAAACAGGCAGTAGCAGGACGTAGTGAACAATAAACACAATACTACTACAATCAAATCATGCCCAATTTCCTTCTCAAAAAAAAAAAAAAAAAATCATGCCCAATTTCTCTGTACAAGTAACAGTAAAGCTCTTTCGAAAAGTTTGCTGCAAAGGTTACCTTTTTAGCATGGTCATGGTCATGTTGTGGTGTGAGCTAAAACAGAGATCTTTGATTAAAACAAAAGACAGATTTTTTTTTTTTTTTTTTTGTTGAGATATAAGCATCTATCAACTTTTTATTTTATTTATAATTAAATTTAATGTCCCAATCTTCACATATAGTCAAAGACTTAAAAAATTTCCTAAGGAATAATAATAACAAACACACAGAGACGGAGAAAAAGAAAATTGCGTGAGCAGCAACAATACATACCATTTGAAAGGGATCAGATCTTCATACACATTCACAGAGACAGAGACAGAGACAGAGTATTAAAATTGTGAGCTTGACCGACGCCCTACCTCTGAGGCCGACCGGTTACCTTTTTTGATTATCACCGGCAAAAATAAAAAGGAGACCATGTCTACGGCGATGAAGAGAGAGTGTGGGTGAAAAAATTTATTTATTTATCAGAGAGAAAGATAGTTTTTAAAAATTAAATACTATATTTATTTACGTAAGCTGTGTCAAAAAATATTTAAACTGTCTTATAGCTTTAGTTAGGATTCAAGGCAAATATATTATTTTTGGGTGTTTTTTTTTTTCCTTTTTGATAATGCCGGTTTGAAATTTTTGGGTGTTTTTTTTTTTCCTTTTTGATAATGTCAGTTTGAAATTTTTGGGTGTTTTTTTTTTTCCTTTTTGATAATGCCGGTTTGAAATTTTGGGGTGTTTTTTTTTGCCGGTTTGAAATTTTTGGGTGTTTTTTTTTTTGCCAGTTTGATAATGCCGGTTATTTTTTAGTCTTAAAAGTTTTTTTTTTTTTTTTAATATTGTGCTGACGTGAAAAATTGTGGGAACTTCAAAAGCTTCGGTTTTATATATATATAGATTAGCGCATATTATTGTAGGAAGAGAGAACAAAAACTACCTTGATGGGCTTTGATTTCCTACTTCATTTCAAAACTTATGTATGTCAAAGTGATTAGTAAATTTTTTTTTTAAAAAAAAAAAAAAGGAAAAATGAAGGCCAAAGTGCCAAACTACACTTTTGGTCCTCCAATAATGGGGTAATTTCAATTTTGCTTCTCATATATCAAGTCAATTTTGTAATAGATAAAATTCTCAGCGCTAACTGTAGCTTTCTATTGTAGAACATGTTAGGCAGTTGGTTGTTAAGAGTTGTTTAGAAGAATTTGGTTAATCTGTTGTAATTACATCGATTTTGTTAGTATAAATTTCTGTAATTAATCCTACTCCTCTGGTGTATAAGGACTTCTCTGTACAGAACAGTAAATAAATGAGAATTCAGCATCATACTCTCTCTCTGTCTCTCTAAACCTCCTGCTCTATTCTTCATCCTATCATCTTCTTTCTTGTTTAGTGTTAGAAACTGTCACGTCTCTGATGCATTTCCTTCAAAACCAGCATAAATTTCGACTTCACCAATTAATCCCACAATGTATGCATCATCATCTTTGAAAATTTGGAAATTACTAATGTGTGAACCAAGCTTCAGTAACTTGTCATCACATTCAAAACCTACACTCCCTGACATCCAAATGCACAAGCTTCTTGCAGCCCCGCAGAATTCTCTTCAAACTCGTCCTACTGATGTTTGCCTGTCTCAGGTTTAAGTACTTTATGTTTGGCAAAAGGGTGGGAATGGCTGCTGCTGCACGTCTCCCAATATATGCTGTAGAATCAATGTCTAACTGGCAGAAATTCTTGCAGTGAAGGCTGATTCCTTCAAGTATCTTAACCATGTTAATGGAATTTCCAAGTTTCAACAGCTCTAGATTTTTCCACTTACGTATGAGTTTTGGCAAAACAAATGAAGAATTGTCCCATATCGCAGGTGGAAAATACAGAGCCTTCAATGCAGGGCACCTGGAAACAATGAATTGCATCAATGACAAAACTAGAAATGGCAACCTTCAATACGTATTAGCAAGATCTGCTAAAAATCTATACTATGACCTGGGCAGTTGCAAAGATTAGGTAAGCAGCAAGGATGAGACAAAAAGTAATGTTGCACCTTCATTCAAATTTAGGTTTAAAATTCCTGAAAATCATTCAGGACTTTAGCCTATTTTTATTCTTTGTGACATACAAGAGTGAGCCTGAACAACATTGCCAACCCGCCTGTTAGAAGTAACCATTTGACCATGTGCACATCCATGACACCACATATAAGAACAGTGAACGAAGGAAAGGGTAAAACTATGACATTGTGAGCAGTTGACAATGGGAAATGATATCTGTTAAACTATTTTTCATTATATTTCTAATTATCCCTCTCACATGGTGGGTTTCAAGCATTATCCACTATGTTAATAGTTTTTTTAGGACATGAGACTTTTTAATAAGCATTAAGAATATTCAAACTAAACAAAAAGTTAGCATTAATGCCTTTTATAATAAAAAATTAAAAATTAAAAATTAAAAAAATTAGGTAAGGTATAAAACTTACTCGTTTGCAAGATATCTTAACACCTCCTCTGTGCATAAGGTAGGTAGCATGACTGTAGTAGCATTTCCTTGGCTACGCTTGATAATGGACTTGAAAAATGCATAAGCTGAAGAAAAATGGTACCAAGACTGATGACCATACTTGATTTCTTGAAAATTAATAGTTTGCCAGCATGAAGGATCAAGGCTCACTCTGTACCATGACTTGCACACAAAAGGAATGACAATTAGCAGTGATTTCGTGCCCAATATTGTTACCACGTTCACCAAACAGTCCTTGTTCAAATCCTCCCATTTTGGACCAGCCTTCTATAACATACCAAATCACTCATATTCTAGATCACAATTGTTTTCAAAATAAACAGCAAATCAAACTTAAGTTATACGCTTGGACCCCAAGGGAGAGTCCAATATAACAAAGACATAGAGAATTAATCCATTAGAGAATATCAATAAACTACAATTTAATCTGGGAGAGACTAAAGAGATGTTCCTGCAAATTCATGAAATATGATACGTACTGAGAAAAGTAACGAAGAAGAAGATGAAATCTTTCTTTATATAAAGTAGCTAGAGAACATGAAATGATTTTCTTTTCTACGACATAATTGAATGTCTAGAAACCCACTCCTCCAACTGTTCCACTAATCAAAAACCTTAATTAAAATGTGACTTTAAAGCTTCACTGACAGTACTCTAAAACCCCAACATATATCAAACATATTTGACTTTTGACTATTATTAAAACATAGACAACACTGACAGCTTCACCCGATGGGTAATGTTACTACAAAATATTTTAAACATATTAGTTGCACTAAACGAAATGAAAAACAAAATACTCTCTAAATTTATACATCTATTTGGATGTTGCTCATGGGCATGAGAATAAACTGCTTGAGAAATGTTACGTCTACAACAATTCGTAGATGGCAATTTGTTACTGGTTGTTATGGGTGGACAAAAAAGTCATTTCAGTGATGGGACCAAATTAGAACCAGTAACAACTTATTACCTAGGATTTGTTGTGAAATTATAATAAAAATATTGTGCAGCATTACTCTAAATTGCTTAGCCCATTAGGGGTGAATGGCCCTGGATTACTCGGCATTTGATTCTAGTGGGTGGGGTCAATTGGCCATAGCTTAAACCGGGCGAAATGAAAAAATGTTTTTAGTCTAGAACAAGAAAGGAAAGAAAAAATGTATGTTTTTATATTTATGTTCTTATGCATATTTGACATATTTCTCTATTTTCAACAACAACAATGTTATTAACAAAATAGTACTAAAATGTGAAGCAACAAAACCACAATCAGGATTCTAATTATACTAAACAAATTCTACTTTACCACCACATAATCAAAATCAAAACAAACCTTAACCAAAAAGTAACACAAAATGAAAATGTTTGTACTTTTTTAGTCTTGAACAGGAATTCTTGCTCATATTTGACATATTTTTTTCAACAACGACAATGTTTTTAATCAAAACAAATTAGAACTAAAATGTGAAGCAATAAATCAAAATCAGAATTCGAATTAAACTAAACAAAATTCTACTTGACCACCACGTAATCAAAATCAAAACAACACCTAACCAAAAAGAAAGAAAAAAAGTACAGATTATTACCTCTGAAGGAAGGAGACGACGGCGTTTTGGTGGTGTTTCAGGATTCGAATCCATGAGGTCTTCTGGTCCGAAGTCTTCGTCATTGGGAGCTGGTGTTCGGGTCGGGTGTTCTTCAGGAACAATTTGGGGCTCCGAAACGAATCCGAGGGAGAATGAGCAAGTGGGTTCGTCTGAGTATCCTTCCAGTTCCATGGAGGAGGAAGAGAGTCGTGAATTTGGGGAAATGTTGGACTGCGTCTGCGTGAGTGTTGTGTGTGTGTTTTGTTTTTGTTCTCGTTTTGGACTGCCGAGTATCGTGTTTTGTTTGTTCTTGTTTTTGTTTTTTTTGTTCTCGTTCTCTTTTTTTTTCTTTTTTTAAGATTTGGATTTGGTGAAAACAAAATAACCAAAATACACTCCTGTGTTCCTCAAAAAAAAAAACAAAAAAAATACACTCTTGTAATTTTATTATTATAATTATTGATTTTTAAATAACAATAATAATAATAATAATAATTCACTTGAGTTTTTTTTTTTAAAAAAACAGTAATACTTATTAGAACAAGCATGAAAATAGTAATATTAGTGTTTTAAACCGGGTTTATAATATATTACATAACATAGTACAACTACAAAAGTTAGACACTTTTGTAGTTGTAGATTGGGGTTATAAATGTGGTTTAAAACACTAAAATTACTATTTTTGTGTGTGTTTTAATAAGTATTATTGTTTACTAAAAAAAAATAGATATGTTTATCTCACATTGGTTATGTGTGTCTAGTATCTATTTGAGTCTTTTGTTGGAAAACAGATGAATTGTGTGGGTTGAATTACAGTATCACATTTTTTTAATCAACCAAGTTCAAAATTCACCCATATCACACAATATAAAGTTGTGTAGAAAAACTCATCACGCACTCTTGGCACAATGGTCACTTCATAAGTATAAATGTTTGTAAGGTGTAGGGAGCAACGTCGTAACAATTATGATGTTCGCTCCTGATAATGCTCTTTATCATCAGACTAAGACACCAATTGATTTTTGGTATAAGCGGGGATTAAATCTCAGATTTCTTATTCAACCATTAGAGACTTTATCAGTTGAACTATACACTTAAATTAGGTTAGAGTAGAATTTCTATTTTGTATAAAAAATGAAAAAAAGTTGTGTAAAAATATATAATTGTTACAATAATTATATAATCTACACTGACACTATTTATTTTTACATCAATTGTATATTCTTACATGGATACTATTTATTTTTTATTATTTCTTTACACATTTCAAAGATGAAGGAAGAGAATAGATGGTGGTTGTTGTGTGTAAAGAAAAAGAAATAATTTTAAAAATCAATAAAAATTTGATATTTTAATGAAATGTAATATAAAATAAATAATATGATGTAAAGTATTTTTTTAAAAATAAGTATATAAAAAGAAAAAGTAGATTCTTATGCTATAATATAAAAGATTTTCTGCATGAGCTAATATAAATTCTCTAATCTTTTAAATGAAGAAAAGAAAAAAGAAAAAAAGAATGATATTAGTATATTTATGTTGTTGTTTGTTGTTGTTATTATTATTATTATTATTATTATTATTATTATTATTATTATAAGAACTGGGTTTAGCAACCTAAGCCCACTTAGAATAGTAGTGTTGTATTTTAACCCAAACCCAAACAATAGAATTGTTTTGTGTATAAGTGGGAAGACAATTACAATTTAGTTGCAGGCTAAGCCTAAGGCTAGTGAAGTAGATTTCAGATACAGAGGAACAAATCAGGTAGTTGATGGTAAGAAAAGTTCTCCTCGGTCACTTTCGAGGAAGAGTTCTTAAGTAGGTCTTACTAAAGATTTTATCAAGTTATACACTATTCACTTTTCTATTTCTTACTCTCTTTTTCTCAATCTCCCCTAAACTGCAGAGCTTCTTTCCTCTTATATATCATCCTTCTTATCATCCTAGCCCTCCCCTTGTATGCCTCAAAACTCTTCTTTGAATACTTGTCCCATCAAGGTTCTGCTGAAGGTGGTAGAAGGGGTTGCTAGCTATGAAGACACTGTTCAGGGGCCACTTCTTCATGAATGCTATTGATAAGATTGTTATAGAGCATTCAATGTGGGGGTGGAAGGTAAACCCTTTCAGGAAGCTTCCTCCCACTGTACCGATCCTCTCCTAAAATTCTATTTCTCCCATTCGGGTGCTCATAAGGTGCTAAGTCCCTTTCTTGTCCTCTTCTTGGGTAGACCAACTCCTCGGGTCAGATGCACTTTTCAAATGAGTTGGTGCAAGACATCCCGCTCCTTATTCTTCTTGGTCCTTGGTAGGAATGGCAACGGGTCGGGTTCGGGCCGGGTTTTTCCATACCCGGACCCGACCCACGGACCAAGACCCACGGCCCGAACTCGGCCCGTTTACTAAACGGGTTTTTTTCCTAGGGCCCGAACCCGCCCCACCGGGCTCCATGGGCCCCGCGGGCCTCGTCTAGCTAGGTCAAATTTGGGCCTAATTCTCAGACCAAATCATGGCCCAATCACAATCAATTTTTTTTTAACGCCCAAATGCCAAAAATAGGCCCAACCAGCTTAAAATATGAAGGGGAAAAAAAAAATCTCACACCAAATCAACTTGTGTAAAGATCTTGAGTATAAGTATATGCATTATGCCATAGTGTAAGATTTTTTTTCCTTTTTTTTTTTTTTTTTTTTTTTTGTAAAAAAAAGAGGAAACAAATCAGTTCTTTTTTTTTTTCTTTTTTCTTTTTTTTTTCCCTTCTTTGTTAATACAGATTTTTCACCATAAAAAAAATAAAAAGTAAAAAATACAAATCATAATCCCAAACATGAACAAAAACACAAATCAACTTGTTTTTTTGCTCTTCTCTGTTAGTACATATTTTTTACTAAAAGAAAAAAAACACAAATCACAAACAGAAAAACAAAATCAATAAATCCCTATTTTGATTCTTTCGTATCTGATACTGTCGTCGTCTCGTCGATGTCACCGAGCGACATACGCGCCGCGGCGGCGTGCACAACTGAGGCTAGGTTGCATAGATCGTCGGAGGAAGACATCACTGTTTTGATTGACACAGATGACTAGATGAGTCTTACACTCAGCCAACAAGGAAAAACATATGTTGGGCTTTGAAGGATCTGGTGCGATCGGCTGTGCTTGGAGAGTGAGAGTGAGGCCGTGAGGGTGGGTGAGAGTGAGTCCGTGAGGGGGGCGACGACCATGCGTGAGACGGAGCGTGGCTACGTGAGGTGTGAGGCCGTGTGCTGTGTAAGGCAGTGAGGGACGACGGTGAGGACTGAAAAGGTTTGAGCAGAAATGAGGGAGTGAGGGTGAGGAGGCTAGAGGCGTGAGTTGAGAAATGAGGGAGTTAGGGTTAGTGTTTAACTGTTTATAGCTATATATATATATATATATATATAGGGGGTTTTTTAGTAATTTTATGGTAACCGGGTCTTATCCAGGTCGGGTTTCGGGTTTTTTTAATAAAACCCGGACCCGCTTGGGGTTTTTTTTTTTAAACCCATACCCAACCCTATTCTTTATCGGGCCGGGTAAAATCCAGCCCATTAGGATCGGGCCGGATTGGGTATCCGTGGGTTGGATCTAAATTGCCATCCCTAGTCCTTGGACGCCCCACAATTATTATTATTATGGGTTTAAAACTATTTTGGTCCCTGAACTTTACCAAAAATTTCTTTTTCGTCCATAAACTTAAAAATTATTTTTTTATCCTTAAATTTTGTAAAGAGTTTTTTTTTAATAGTTTAGAGACAAAAATAGGGATAAAATAGAATTGTTCTCAATAGTTTAAGGATTAAAAACAAACTTTGAGTAAAGTGTAGGATATAAAATAAAACATTTTCAATAGTTTAGGGATGAAAAATGAATTTTTCAATTGTTTAGGAATGCAAAATAAAAATTTCAAAGTTTAGAAATGAAAAAACAAACATTTGATAAAGTTTAGGAACCAAAATATTATTTTACCCATTACTTTTCATTTGTGATCAACAGCACAATAAGTTTGGCTTTGGGTTTCAATTGGTGGGGAAAGCAAAGCACCAAATGTTGTTCAAATTTTGGTTTAAATTTGGGAAAGTTCCAAATGCATATTTGTATTGGTGAGTGATTTGCCAATGTGTGATTTTTTTTATTGGACAATTATAGGTCTACATTGTACTATCAGGGTAAGATTTATATTGTAAAATAACTAAATGTGCACAACATTTTACACATTTGCAAAAAGTGTATAATATTTTATACATTTGCATAAAAGTGTACAATATTGTATACATTTACATAAAAGTGTATAATATTGTACACATTTGTTTAGAGACAATGTAAATTTTACATTGATAGTACAATGTAAACTAATAATTTTTGTTTTTATTAATAACTTGTTACTAAAAAATATCGAGTCACATATACAAGAAAATTAATAGAACTAGACAACAAAAAATAAATAATATTTTTTTAAAAACTTTAGGAACTACAATTACTCATTTGAAATGATAGGGACTTAAGCAAATGTCAGGAACTAAAAGCCCCCAACATATAATGTTTAAGGACAAATTGTGTACTTACAGTACAGTACTTTGCTCAACAAAATTGTTAAAATAGATAGGAAATGGACAAAATGGAAAAAAAAAAAAAAGGTTAACTTGGCAACAAAAAAATTCAAGGGATAATGCATTACACCAAAAATAAAAAATCACAACCCTTAGGGTCTGTTTCGATTAAGGGGGGGAGGGAAAGGGAGTGGAGGGGAGTAGAGTATAATTAACTGAAAACAGGTTAATTTTGAGTCAACTCTACTTTACTCCCCTCTTATTTCCAGGCATTATGAAGAATTTTCAAAGATATTCAATTTGCCTCTTGAATTTGAATACAAACAAAACTTAGGTTACGTTTGGTACACTGAATGAAGATTATGACATGAATTGTAATCTTTATTACTAGTAATAAAGTGTGTTGTAATGTAATAACTAAACATATTCATTAGTTTTGTTGTGAGTTATAACATTAGAATGAAACTTAACATTTATTTTAGGAAATTTCTTACTCATACAATTATATCTCCTTAAAAATTGTTATTTTTAAATTTAAGAGAGATATGTGTTATTTTTTATAATTTTATTTTTATAATTGTTAGATGTATATGGAAAGTTTGTTTATTTGGAAATATATTAAGTTTTGAAATT
Organism: Quercus lobata; assembly: GCF_001633185.2. NCBI lineage: Eukaryota > Viridiplantae > Streptophyta > Magnoliopsida > Fagales > Fagaceae > Quercus > Quercus lobata. Next base: position 7,646,101 of record NC_044911.1, on the reverse strand, counting down.
ATTGCACTTACTAAGGAATAACTAATACAACCTTTTAAAGAGAAATAATTATTCATTATTTTGAAGAATAACTATTTATAAGGAATGACTATTCCTTATAATAAAAACATAATCAAACTAAAGAATAACTAAACCAACAAGCTCTTACAGCGGAATAGCAGAACCAACAAGCTCTTACAGCGGAACGGATCCTAAGTCACAGGGTGAATGCAGGGGAGAAAAAAACACTGCTGCATCCAAACCGGTGGCACCTATAATTGTGGAGGGTGGGTGTGGAAGCACATCAAACAGCGAGAGCATGGCGACTAGCGAACGTAGAGTGCTTGAGGAAGAAGAATCCGTGAGACTAGATCAGAATATAGTCAACTTGTCCATTGGGGAAGAAACTAACCTCCAAGTTATTGGGAGGAAACTCTCGGGTAAGGACAAGCAGGTGGGGTGTGGTGTGCAATCAAGTTCCCTGGTTGACAAATCTGCCACCTCAAAGCCAACACCACAAACTACAAGGGGTTGGAAAAGATTAGCACGTGAGGTGGGAAGTTATGAGCATGGAGCAAAAGAGGGGTGTGGGACCGATTTGGAGGGTTTAAAAAATGTTTATGGGAAACGTGGTATGGATATGGAGATTGATGGAATATATGAGGGGAAGAAGCATTGCATGGAAGGTGCCGGTCAAATGGATGACCAAAATTCTAAGGTGGTAGCTGGGTTCCAGTACCACCGTGCCCAATGAGTTGCCTTAGTTGGAACTGTCGTGGGCTTGGGAACCCACAGACAGAGGATGAAGTAGTTGCTCTTGTGACTACAAAAGATCCCAAGTTGGTTTTCTTAATGGAAACCAAAGTTGATAAACCTATTTTGGAAAGGGTTGGTAGACGAATTCAATTTACTAATCTTTTCTTTGTTCCTCGTATTAATTCAGGTGGTGGTCTTGCACTATATTGGAAATCCGAGCTTGTTGTGGATGTTCAATCTTTTTCAAATTGCCACATAGATGCTTTTATCAACCATGGAGCGGATGACGCCTGGCGTTTCACAGGTTTCTATGGAGATCCTGAGACTGCCAGCCGGGAAAACTCCTGGTCTTTACTTCGAGAGTTGAGCCGCCGTTCAACCTTGCCTTGGGTATGTATGGGAGATTTCAATGAGATTTTGTTTGCTGATGAGAAACTGGGATGGTTGGATAGGCCAGAGAGACAAATGCAGAGTTTTAGGGATGCCTTAGACTACTGTAGACTGAAAGATCTTGGCTTTAATGGATACCCGTTCACTTGGTGTAATCGTAGGCCAGGTGATCAAAATACCTGGATTCGGCTAGACAGAGGAGTTGCTACCATTGATTGGATTTTACAGTTCCCCACTACCCGTATTCATCATCTAGATGCTTTCCATTCTGATCATAAGCCTTTGTTGCTTTGCCCAGACTCTGAGTATAAGCGATTTTATAGAAGGGGCAAACCGTTCCGTTTTGAAGCAATGTGGTTAAAAGACCTTTCCTGTGAATCGGTGATTAAAGATGCTTGGGGTGAACATGCTGTGTCTGAATCGGTCTGGGGATTCCAAAAAAAGGTTGCGGCTTGCCAAAATAATTTGAAGGTGTGGAACAAAAATTGTTTTGGGCATGTCCGTACTTCTTTAAAAAAGAAACTTAAAGAATTGCAGGAGGCAGAAGAAGGTGGGAGTTATCGAACTAACCCAAGGAGAATCTACATGTTGAGGGAAGAAATACAAAGGCTGAAGAATAGGGAAGAATGTATGTGGAAGCAGCGATCTCGGAATGCTTGGCTCAAGGAAGGTGATAGCAATTCTCGTTTTTTCCATTGTCGGGCTAATCAGAGGAATCGGAGAAATTTTATCACAGGTTTGGAGGATAATGATGGGGTGTGGAGAGAGGATGAGGGCCGAATGGGAGGCATCATTGAGGATTATTTCAGGGACATCTTTACTACATCCAATCCTTCAGGATTTGAGGAAATTTTGGGGGGTGTTCACTCGGCCATATCTGAGGAGGATGCAGGGTTGCTAGGCCGTGACTTCCAAGCTAGTGAGGTTAAGCTTGCTCTTGACCAAATGGCCCCTCTTACCGCCCCTGGACCTGATGGTATGTCCCCTATCTTTTATAAATCTTTTTGGCACATTGTGGGTAGAGATGTTACTTCTGTGGTGCTTAATGCTCTTAATTTTGGTGTAATCCCTGAGTCGTTAAACTCCACTTTTATTGCTTTAATCCCAAAAGTAAAACACCCTAAGAAAGTGGCAGATTTTCGCCCTATCAGTTTGTGTAATGTGGTTTATAAACTGATCTCTAAGGTTTTGGTTAACCGTTTGAAAAAATTCCTTGCCTGTGCTATTCCGGAAACTCAGAGTGCCTTTTTATCAGGTAGACTTATCTCAGATAACGTTCTTGTGGCCTTTGAAACTCTTCACTATCTTAAGAGGAAAACCATTGGGAAGGTGGGTCAGATGGCCTTGAAACTTGATATGAGTAAGGCTTATGACAGGGTAGAATGGGAATTTTTGGAGCGGGCTATGCGGCACCTTGGGCTGGGGGAGAGGTTTGTGTCTCTCATTATGTCTTGCATTAGCTCTGTGACCTATTCGGTTCTGGTGAATGGTCAACCTGTTGGTAATATCAAACCTAGTCGTGGTCTACGTCAAGGAGATCCTCTGTCCCCCTATCTTTTCCTGATGTGTGCTATGGGATTACAAAGTCTGTTGCATAAAGCTGAAATGGAGGGGCATATCAGGGGTGTGGCCATTTGTAGGAATGGACCAAAAGTCTCTCATTTGTTCTTTGCAGATGATAGTGTGTTGTTTTGTAGTGCAAAAGAAGCTGAGTGCCAAAAGATTCTTGATATTCTGGCTGTTTATGAGAGAGGGTCAGGGCAGAAAATAAACCGGGAGAAAACTAATTTATTTTTTAGTTCCAATACCCCTCATGAGGTCCAAGTCCGGATTCAGCAGATTTTGGGTGTCCCTTCTATCCGCCAATTTGAGAAATATTTGGGTTTGCCGGCTTTGGTGGGTAGGGCCAAAAAACAAAGTTTCATCTACATCAAAGAAAGGGTATGGAAAAAGCTTCAAGGGTGGAAAGAAAAATTATTGTCTCAGGCGGGTAGGGAAGTACTGATTAAGTCAGTAATTCAGGCGATCCCGACTTACACCATGTGTTGCTTTAAACTGCCCAAGGGCCTTGTAAGGGACCTGGAAAGCATGATCCGCAAATTTTGGTGGGGATATAGTGCAGAGCATCGGAAAACCCACTGGGTAAGATGGGAACGATTATGTGAAGCCAAAGAAGTAGGTGGGCTGGGCTTTAGAGAGATTGAAAAATTTAATGATGCCTTATTGGCTAAACAAGTCTGGAGAATGATCAATAATACTGATTCTCTTTGTCATCGTGTTTTTAAGGCACGGTTCTTCCCAGATTGCTCCATTTTAGATGCAAAAGAATCAAGTTCCGGTTCCTATGCTTGGAAAAGCATTATGGGTGCTAGAGATGTGATTCGAAGAGGTATGGTTTGGCGTATTGGGACAGGGGAGGCAGTGCGTATTAAGGAGGATAGGTGGCTGCCTGGACGTGTTAACGGTTTAGTCATTTCTCCCCTTCCTTCTATGGCCCCGGATGTGAAAGTGAGTTCCTTGATTGATCTAGAAAGAGTAGCTTGGAGAACAGAGGTTGTGCAGCAGCTATTTCTTCCCCATGAAGCCGACATGATCTTGGGCATTCCATTGAGCTCTCGACGTCCCAATGATTGCATTATTTGGGCACACACTCCATCTGGTATGTTTACATCTTGTAGTGCTTATAAGCTACTGGTTTCGTGTGATATTTCTACTAGTGCAGGTGGATCAAATCCGGACAGACAGAAAAAATTCTGGAAAGGTATCTGGCAGCTTCGGGTACCCAACAAAATAAGGCATTTTGCGTGGAGAATTTGCAACAATGCTCTGCCTACACTGGTCAACCTTCACCGACGCAGCATTGTGCCTAGTCCGATCTGTGCCCAGTGCCAAAACCATCCTGAAGACGCTCTCCATGCAATCTGGTGCTGCGAAACCATCAAAGGAGCTTGGTCGGCCTTGGAGTGGATCCGTCAAACTGCATCGCCACAGCCTGCATCTTTTAGCGAACTACTTGCTGGATTTCTGTCCTGTGGTGAAGAATTCAGAGCTGAGATTTTCGTGACCAGTGCGTGGTTCCTCTGGAATAGAAGAAATGCTGTCCATTTTGGTCGGCCTTCTTTGCCTGTGGATAGCATATGCAGCAGAGCAGGGAACTATTTGCAGGAATTTTTGCAAGCCCAGATAGAAGAGCCAAATCCAATTAGTCTTCCTCCCAGTCAGCAGTGGCGCCCTCCGGATCATCATTGTTTAAAAATAAATTTCGATGCAGCGGTGTTTCGTCGACCAAGTAAGGCGGGCATTGGTGTCGTTATCCGTAACAATGCAGGAGAAGTTGAAGGTGCTCTGTCCTCGTCCATTCCCATGGCCCATTCGGTGGCTGACCTTGAAGCCTTAGCATGTTTGAAGGCTGTCCAGTTTGCATTGGAACTGGGTATTACCAGAGCAGTGTTTGAAGGCGATTCAGCAGCTATCATTAACGCCCTCCTTCACGGTGCGAGTGCATTTGCTTCTTTTGGCAATACTTTGGATGATATTCGTATGCTTTCTTCGGTCTTTCAGTTTGTAGAATTTAATTTTGTTAATTGAGGTTGTAACTCGGTAGCTGATGCTTTGGCAAAAAAAGCTAAGCTTTTAGTTGGGGATCAGGTTTGGCTTCATGATGTGCCAGCAGACATTGCCCCCTTAGTTAGTTTGGACGTTCATTGAATTTGCTATTTTTATTTCAATAAATTGTCCAGGTCCTTGATCTGGTTTCTCAAAAAAAAAAAAAAAAAAAAACTATTACATTACAACGCCTATTATAGTCTACCAAACATGCTCTTAACATTGTTTGCACTCTTTTTCCCTTAAAGCTAATTAGCGGCTACATTGTGTCAATTATATACACTAGAGTGATTGAGCAACAAATGGTGGATAGATAATAACCACAAAGAGAGAATTGAAATAGGGGACTTGGGGGAATCGGAGAACTTTCAAATGGTGTTAATTATTGTTTGTGTTTAGGGGGTCAAAATGGATAGTTTTTAAAATCTTAGTAATACATGCTATTATTAATTGAAATTTCACTCTAGGGGAGGGGAGAATTTTGTGTTTTAACCAATTTTTTTTACTATTAAACTTGATGATGAAGATAATATGAATATATTTGACATTTTTTTTTTTTGCAAATTTTACGTTGGTTAACCAAACTATTACAAAATGACAACCAAAATACCTATTAGTTACTTCTCAGAAAAAAAAAAAAAAAAACCGATTAGTTTTGACTTTTTTCTTCTTCATATTTTTCATTTAACAAAATATAAGACAATATGTGAGAAGACCCCAACCTTCAGATCTTGAATGAATACGTAAATTGTATATTATTATTTCTCATAAACTACGGCTCAATTGTCAATATTTTTCCTCTTAAATTGAAGATTTTACATTAAATTTTTTCACTTATTTTAATTATATGGAAAAATAAGAAATTCATAAACTTTACAAAAAAGAATAAAAAATTTTAAATTCTACCAGACAAAAATCAAAATTACCTTAAACTCTCTTTAGGCAATTTACACTCAAATCTAAAATGAAAAACATCCCTTTATTTCTTTTCTTTTTTCTAGAAAAAAGTGTTGTGTTTACAACATAAGTAGAACCAAAAAAAAAAGAAAAAAGAAAAAAAAAAAAAAAGAGAGGAAATTATAAGGCTTTTGCCCTTGGCATAATTTAAGAAATTACAGCACTCTAATTCTTAGGGTTCGCTTGTTATCTTTAGTTCTCTAGTGACTTATTTGGGTAAATATAGTTTTTGATAACTTTTATATCAAGCAAAGGCTAAAATGCAAAACACACCCTCTAAGTTTTACCAGAATTCATTTTAGTTCTCTAATTTTGTTTTCGTTCATTTCAGTTAGGGGTGTGTATGGGTTGGGTTGAGAAGTTTTTTAAACCTCAATCACCATGGTGGGTTAAGAAATTCAACTCAACCCAACTCATCATAGGGGCCCATCCCAACCCACGTGGATAGGTTGGATCGGGTTGGACCCATGGGTTGGAAAAATATTTTTAATTACTATTATTAATATTAAATTGAGAATTAAAACAACATGACCACAAATAAAAGCAAATTTATAACCAAATAATCTTGAACATAACACCAAACCAACATAAACTATATGAGAAAAACTTAGGGTTTAATTTTAATTTAGGAAGAGGAGTAAAAAAGTAAATAACAAAATTGTATAATATATTTTTAAATTTAAATATATATTAAATATAGGTGGGTTGGGTTGAATTATGTAGATTTGTGAATTTTATGATCTAAACCCAACCTAATCCACTGTAAATTTTTTTTTTACAACCCAACCCAACCCACTAACCCCTAAAAGCTAACCTAACATGGCTGGTTGGGTTGGATCAGGTCGGTTTTTGCTGCACACCCCTAATTTATGTCATCTAAGTCCCAAGTTTATTCAATTAAAGTCTCTTCGTCAAATTTTTTATTATTATTTTTAATTATGGAAAACATTTATTAATTTAAAATTTTTGAAAAAAAAGAAGAATAACATTTAGATAATTAACCGCAATATTTAACAAAATTTGATGTAGAGGCTTTAATTGAATAGACTTGAAATTTAAAGGACTGAAATAAATGGAAAAAAAAAAATTAGAAGGCTGGAATAAATTTTGGTAAAAAATAGATGGTGAATTTTGTATTTTAGCTTTCAAATAAATATTTCTTCTAAAAAAAAAAAGCTTTAAAAAAAATGTGACAAAAAACTAACAAATTTACTTATTTAAAAAAAAATAATCTTCATATAAAAAAAATAAAAAAGTCCACAGTTCATACGATCCACACCAGCGCACGCTCCCAAGGCCTTGTACTTTGAGATCCGGTTCTCAAACTCGTAACCGGGTTTTATATAACAAAATACTTGTACTTCCCAAATAACCCTCTCTCGCTCTCTCTCTCTCTCTCTCTCTCACAAAATCGCTCTGCTACCACCTCTTCCTCTCTCTCTCTCACACACATACACACACACACAAAACTCACACTCCCACTTAAAACCCAAACACACAAATTACAATTACACATACTCTCTCTCTTGCTCTCTAAATTACCCGCCAAAAAGGTCTCTAATTAACGTACCCTAATTTTAAAAAACCCACACACGAACCAAATTTCAAAACCCCCCACACACACGCGCACGCACAAACTCTCCCTCTCCCTCTCTCTGTCTAAAACGGCGTCGTCTGCGTTTTAAACCGAATGGATCCGACGGCGGAGCCCATGGAAATACCCGACCCGTCGGCGGGAGAGGGAGAATTGACCCGGTCGAGCAAGCGGGCCAAGACTGGGCCTGGGCCGGAGCTGAAGAGAGTGGCGGAGATTGTTTTGGTGTTGTCGACGATGGCGAGGATGCGAGGCGGTGGTAAGAGTCCCACGGCGGCGGAGATGGAGTTGATGGCGGAGGCGAGGACGAAGCTTGCGGAAGCTTGTGCTTGCTTTGCTCCTAAGGATTTGATTGGGAGGGAAGCGATTGGGTCGGTTATGGAGGATTTGGGACTCAATGCGAAGCTCAGGGATCAGAGGCTAGGGTTTCGTGGTCCTCCTAAGTTCACTATCAAGGAGAAGCTCGACAATGCCAAGCGAAAGGTATGCCTTCAAATCCTACACCTTTGTTTTCTGTATAGGATGTATTAGGATTTTCAACTGAAAGAGAATTTAGGGATTTATTTGAATATATTAGGAACAAAAACGATTTGAAGAATTTGAATTTGCAATTTAATAGTTGCTTTTGATTCTTAGGTTTCTTTGGATTGGATATATTTGGATACTTTCAATTGAAAGATAGTTTTGTGATTATTGGTCATGAATTATATCTTTGCATAGGAACAAAAACAGTTGGAAGAAATATAATATGCAATATCTAATAGTTGTTTTCATTCTTAGGTTTCTTCGTTTTGGATATATTAGGATTTTCAATTGAAAGAGAGAGTTTTGCGTTTATTCGTCATGAATAATATCTTTGCTTCAGAAAAAAAAAAAAATTACGATATATTTGGTTTCTTCGTTTTAATAGCTGTTTTCAGTTTTTGGTTTCTTTTTTTGGGTATATTTGGATTTTCAATTGAAAGAGAATCGGTTTTGAATAATATTTGCTTCAGGACAAAAACGATTAGAAGAATTAGGATATGCAATCAATGTCTTTTAAGTTTTAGATATTTTTGTTGGACATCTTAGGATTTTCAATTGAAAGATGATCTAGTGATTCTTGGTTGCGAATAAAATCTTTGCTTTAGAAACAAAACAATTAGAATTAGGCTTGAATGTGTATTGTCAATCATTTAGATCCGTCGACTCGAGAGATAAAGAGAAAGATAAAGAGAAAGGTCTCTGTTTTTTTTGGATAAGTAATATAACTTCATTGAATAAAGAAATCAATACAGGGAATGAAAGCACATAGGCTGTGTACTAAGGAACCAGAAAAAAAACTATAAAGCAAAGAAAGTACAACTATCTAACAAATCCATCAAAGAACTAAAATTAAAAAGACCCGAAGCATTTGTCCACTCTAGCAATGTCTGGAGAAAAAACAGTTTCATATCATGAGTTGATCTCTCACACCCTTCAAAAGTATGACCATTCCTCTTCTGCCAAATACCCCACATAAGGCAATGAGGAATCATACTCCAAATCACCATAGACTTATGTCTGCTACATTTATACAACCAACTTGCTAGAAGATCCACAACATGTAATGGCATAACCTAGTGAATCCCAAATAAAGAAAAAACCATATCCCACAACTCTCTACCTACATGGCAATGTAACATAAAATGATCAATGGACTCCCCATCCTTCTTGCACATGCAATACCAATCCAACACAACTTCTTTGCATTTCAATGATTTATTTTATTTAGTTATCCAGTTACACCAATGATTTGTTATTTATTATAAGAGATAGCAATGATGGTTGTCTCATCTGACATGTATATTTTTGTTTTTCAATGGATTTCATATATTTCTTGAATTTTTTTTATTTGATGTTGCTAATGCAAAAATATAGTGGACAAAGCTGTTGCTGACAAACTGAAAGTGGTGGCGTGAGTCATGGCTTAGGTTGAAGAGAATTATTGTTATTTGGATAGGTATAGTAATTTTGTGTGTGTGTGTGTGTGTGTGCAATTATGTTATTTCTAAGCTGCTACGTTGGTCAGGTAGTTCAAAGTCATGCAATCATACAAGTCTGCTTAGGTCATAGTATTATTCTTTTAATCTTCTAGTCTATGTTTATACTATGTTCCTATATATATATATATATTAAATCGATAATAACAATAACTTATTAGGGTTCTTCCAAATTATCAAACTACTTTCAAGGGTTTAGTTTTTAATCGATAATGTGCTAAATGATGAAATTATTCTCTGATATACAAGTTAATATACAGCAGAAAATGATGGATTTTTGATGCTTTATTTTTTGGGTTCCTTTCCCCTAGATGGATGAGTCCAAGCATTTTACTGCACATGCTACTACATATACTTCTCACCCCTCTACATTAAGCGACATCCGTGGGGCACTGCATACTGCCCGTATCTTTCCATCGGATAAACCAAGTAATCCGCCAATTTCTTCTGGAGCCATCCCGGCTTCTTCACCTTTAGGTCATGCTTCTCCAGCAACTTCTACATCCTTGCCAACCAATGAAGTTCGACCAGTTATGGTTTCTAGAGGATTGCCTAGCAATAATTTAGGAAGAGACTCTTCTTCCTTGCCATTGCAGAAAGTTGAAAAACCACAGTTCAAATCAGATGGAGGATTAAATGGGTCTTCTTTTGCATCACAAGTACAAGGTAACTTTCCCCTCTTATAAACTTTGATGGAAATACACTTCCATTCTGCAAAATAATCTTAAGATTTCTGAATATGTTATGTTTACTACTTAATATAGAAATGAAAAAAATATCAACCAGGAAAAGCTTAGATAGCTTGCTTTGAGATATCTAGCAGGCATATTACACATGACAAGGCATGCCCTTTGCCATAATGAATATATATTTATTAAAAAGCTATTATTTCTCTTTGATTGGTCTCGGTGTTGGAGTCTCTTGGATTGTTCTACACTTATGGATTTTCTTGTCTCTTAGAATAGCTTAGTGGCTGCTTGTTACTTTTTGTTTCTTTTTACTCTTTGTTCACTACTGTGAACTCTATGTATTTTTCCTGCTATTCATTTTTCAATAATATTTTCTTCTTACTTATCAAAAAAAAAGGAAAAGAAAGTAGCTTGTTAAGATGGTTGGGTTTTTGCACATGCTTAACTTTTTCTTTTTTATTTGGGGTGGTGTTGGGGTTGGGGTGGTTGTGGGAGGAAGAGTTAGGATGGTAACTTTTTATTTTATTGGTGAGGTACACACACACCCAATGGGTATTGAACCCACAACCTCACTCTCCACCTAGAACTTATAAGGGGGGGAGGTGCCATATAAGTTAGAGCTCATTGGCTTAGGATGGTAACTTTCAGTCAACATTGCCCATTTTCTCATGTTAGCATGGGGTTTGCTAGAACTACTGTGATGGTTCTTTCCATTTCCTTAAGCTATTTAATGTTATAATTCTTTAATCTTCATATATTTTCTGTTTGCAGCAAATTCTTCTGTGAACCATCCACTGGTAAATGCTCCTACATGGTCCATACAAACCCAATCTTCCTCAACGGCTAAAAGTGTGCAAGAAAACAAGGTTCCAAATCATACGCCTACCAAGGTTGAGGGAACTGTTGATGTAAGTGCGTCACGTGTTGCTCCTCAGGTAGTGAGAGATCAGAGCTTTAGGCCATTTATAACTCAGCCAGCAGCTGGAAATTTGCCTACTACACATCAGCCCATGCAGGGCATGAGCTTTGTCCAACCCCCTTCTCTTGGTAATAATCACAATGAAATCGCTAAGCTTATTCAGAAGTTTTTACATCCACAGCGCCCGGATCATCCTAAATGGACTCCCCCATCAAGGGATTACATGAATAAGGCTTTAACTTGCCAATATTGCCAGGTTACCATCAATGAGGTGGACAATGTACTTCTTTGTGATGCTTGTGAGAAAGGGTATCACTTAAAGTGTCTGCAGCCTACTCAAAAGGGAATTCCTAGAGGTGAGTGGCACTGCATGAGGTGCATGACCTTGACCCAAGGGAAACCTTTGCCCCCTAAATATGGCCGTGTCATGAGAAGTAGTACGAATCAATTAAATGTGCCTCCCAACATAGCTACAAAGGAATCATCTTCTGAGAAGAAAGTGGAAACTTTAGATCCAAAGGTCAATCAGCAGAAGATTACAGCAAATGGAAGCTCTGATCTACAAAGCCCCACATGTATTGGTAGTGCAGGCACCAATCATGTTGAATCAGCATCTGATATGAAGATTTCAAATGCAAGAGAAACTCAAGGGAATGATGTTATATCAAGTAGTAAAATTACTGATGACAAACCTTTGTCTGGGCCAGCTTCTGGTTCTCCTTCTGTTGCCTCGTCAATTTTAATGTCTGCTGAACAAATAAAAGACTCTGAATCATCTATACATGAAGAGAAATCTTGTGAACAAAAAATAGAGCTTCCTCCTAAAGTAGATGAAACTGTTAGTAATAAGTCTGATGGTTCTCAACCCTCACACAATTCACAAGTTGTTGACCGGGCAGTCTTGCCAGACTGTGCTGATGTTCCATCAAAGAATTGTCATGACAAAGACCTCAATGTCAAAGAACCAGAAAAATCACAGACAAGAGAAAATCTTGACTGTACTTCAGGAAATGATATCAAGCAAGATGACCAACTTGTTGCACAGGCAAATCCTTCAGGAGGTTCTCAAACTGGTACTGAGGCTAGTGAACGCTCTGGGTTTCCTTCGGATGGCTTGCGTGGTGTTGAATGGATTGACAATGTTGTTCAAGTTTTAGATGGGAAATCATTTTACCAGTCTTGCAGGGTCAATGGAGTAACCTATAAGCTGCAGGATCATGCCCTTTTCCGTGCGAGCCATGGTGAATTGATACCCTCTAAGCTTCAGGCAAGTGAATTATCAGACATTCTATGACACTTTTAGCTTTATTGCTTGTGCACTTACAACCAAGAGACCACTAAATTTGGTTTTTAGATCTGATACGAGCCATTTCTCTGGGTTGCAATTTGTATTGAACTGTTTTAGATCTTTTCTGTCTTGGAATTGCTTATCATTTGTTTCATCTTCCAAGTAAATTTTATCTACTATAGGTTATAATATGGAAAATGCTTGATTTTTGTTCTTTGATTGCAGTCCATGTGGGAGGATAGCAAAACTGGGTCAAAGTGGGTTATAGTTACAAGGTGCTACTTTCCTCGTGACTTGCCAGAGAATGTTGGACGCCCATGTGCTCCTGAAAACAATGAGGTGAACTATTCTTTTATATAGATGTATTTCTGTATTAATTTTTTAAGATTTCATGTCAATATGAAAATTCTGTGGTTGTTTAATTGGTTGACTAGTTGATTGACCTATTGAGATTTTGGTCATATGGATGCACCCACAGCCAGATGGAACTTATTTAAAAGTAGCATAGTCCTTTGTGGTCTAAAAGTAGCATACTCCATTGGGGTTGCATTCAATGTAGTCTGTTATGCTAGTTAATTGGAATTCTGCTCTCTCCCCCTTCTTAATTTGGCATATGAATGGATGGTATGCAAGAATACATTATGCAATGTTGATACAAACTCATTGCTCTGTCATAGGTGTATGAATCAAATCATGAAAGCACAATAATGGCTGGTTTGATCCAAGGCCCATGTGAAGTTCTCCCTCCTGCCAAGTTTAGTGAGGAAAATGAAAGACGAAGCCAGGCAGGACCTGATGCAAATATGGGATTACAGCCTGTTTTCCTGTGCAAGTATGTTTCATCATTACCTACTCTTCATGCAATTGCTTCAGTACTTATGTTTTCCTTCTAAAGGAAGAGTAGAGAGAATGTTTCTTGTACATGGTTATAGGAGTGTGCAACACATGGAAACATAACATTTTTTTGTAATGATATTTCTGAAAATATGCATTATTTGAAGTGTATATGTAATTTTTAATATATTTTATTGATCTTATTAAACCCTTAGGTTGTCAATGAGCTCTGGCTCAAGTGAACCCTCACAAGGGATGAGGTTGTGGGTTGAAAACTTTCTTGGTGCAAGTTCAACTTATCAATAATGAATATATAGATATATATATATATATATATATATATATAAACCATTAGTTTATATGGAAAGCAAAGAGATGGAAGAGATTGAGGGAAAATACTGCAAATAGATTTACATATATTTGAAGTTTATTACACGATTCTGGTGAAATTATGAAAATGTTCCTATTTTTAGTGAGATAACAATTATTATGACATGTCACTTATAAAAGAAGAACAACAATTATCATGACATGCCTTCTCAAATGACTTTCTTGTTAAAGAGTACTTTTCCTAAATCTTTCTGCTTGACATTTGTTTGTGATCATTTTACTCTCCAACTCACCCCTACCCTGAATAAAGTCTTTTATCCACTCCATTGGGGTGTGGGGGCAGTGGTCCAGTTAAATGTGCCCCATTGCCATCATCCCCATGTGGGTGGGTGCTGGTCTCGCTGTGATTTATGTGCAAATCCCATCGTGCTGGATGAAGACAATCCAGTGCTTAGTATTGTGGTAATAACTAACAAGTAACAATGCAGTTTTGCATAATATTTATTATTTATGTTTTTTTTTTTCTTTGTCAAACCAAATTTGATACCCGAATATTCGGTTTGATAACCTGCCACTAAACAAATTGACGCCAATAGCTATAAGAATACACAAGACATAACTTTTACTTGTTAAAATAACAATTAAGGTTATTTTTTACTCAAATATTAGTTTTTAAACTTCTTTTTTATTTTTATGTTTCCAAATATCATATATTAACTTTGTCACTTATCTTTACATTATATATTTATGTAAGATATACATATATACACACACATTTTCCTATTAAAAGTTAATTACAATATAGAGTCTACACAAACTAAATATAAACTAAAAACAGGTTTTAATATAAGTTTAGACAAACTACAAGTTAACCCAAACCTGGTTCTAAGTTGAGTCTAGACAAACTAGGCATAAAACAAAACCAGATTTCTTTGGTTCAGGCTCAGCTATTGCAGAACTAAACCAATTTTGTGGTTTGCTAAACAGTAAACACCCCATAGATCTTTGGATGTTTACTAAACTGCATTAGTATATGCTTTGTGTATGTGACCATAAGGAGACGTAACAAATGGATAAGGTAGAGAGGTAAGTTTAGACATGGCATATTAGAACTGATCGCTATTATCAAAATAACCAGCACTTTTTTTATATGTCTAAGTAGAGAATTAATTGGATGATCTTGGCTCTTCTTTAACGGGAGAATGATATTGTTTTGCAGATGGGTTTATGATGAATTTAAAGGGCTGTTTCAACCTGTTTACAGTTAATCTGGTCATGCTAATATTTTGGTGGCTGATTTGGTTTTTGTTTGTTGCACCTTTTAGGTGCTCCCTCTGATCAGGTATTTGATATGTGTTTTTCTAACTGATTCCTTATTTATTTCTAGCCCTTTTATTTATGCCAATAATCTTTGGTCATTTATAGCATGGGAGTATGGGACTCATAAGAATTAGCTGTAGAAACAAATTTTTTTGGCATAATAATGTTCTTCTGTAATGTAGAATGCTTTCTGGGGAAAAAAAAAATTCATAAAATGATAATTATGGATGGGGGCTTTTTGGTTGATGATTCAGATCACTATGTGGTTAATTGAGTCAACAAGGAATACTTTTTTCACTTTTATGTGAGAACATGGAGATAATATGCTCTAATTCCATTGACCTTCAGTACAAAAAGTGAGAGGCAGAGCTAGGGCGGGGTGGTGGGAAGGATGTGCAAAGGGAGAAGGTTAAAATAAATTTTTTAAAAATATTTTCTTATAGGCTTAGGTATTCATAATAGTATTCCAAAATTTTAGAGGCTGTATCCAAAATCCTGTTACACATAACATGGTTTAGTAATTTACCAGGAAAGTAGTATGATTTTTCTGGATATGCTGGCCACTGACTTTAGTCCAACTAGTGATTTTTTAATTATGGAAACAAGAAAAAAATATTGCCACTTAATGGAGTACATTAGTTATACCTTAATTTCATTAAACATGAATGTTGCTTGCTTTTGAACAATTTCATTTATGCTGTATCAGATGTTCTTGTAAATTCTTACTTTATAGTTCTTCTCTCTTCTCCATTTTTTCCCCATTTTTAATTTGTGAGATTTATTACACATTCTTTGTCTTATGGCCAAAACAAATGGGTGACTTCCCCTTCTCTCTTTGAGTATGTGTTTATTGGAATTTCAAATGGCTGTGGTTGGACCATCTTGTTGACTAGTCTGCTTAGAAACCCTTTCAACCTTTCTATGATAACCCCAAGAGTTAACACAATTAAGTGGGGATCTCGACTCATGAAGTGGAAGTCACTAGTTCAAATCTTCCTTTAACCAAAAATAAAAAAAAGAAAAAACTCTTTATTGATGAATCTGGTAATGATCAAACAAATCAAGGCTACAAATACAATTTGTAATTTGGATTCATATGCCTTCAATTAGTGTTTATAGGATATGATTTCCATACAATCTTTAAGAAATTTGGGGGTGCAGTTTCCTGCTACAGTTTCTTGCATATTCTAGCTGATGTGAAGATGTTTTAGAGGTTGGTTTTGGTTAGAGAAATGTCAAGATTGAGATCAATTGCCATGCTATGTGAAACAACCCAAGATGAGTGCACGCATGACACACACTTGCACAGAGTGCTCTCTTGGTATCACAAATCCTGGAGTGGCGTGGACTAATTTGATAGAACCCCAGAGGGAAAAGTTTGTTTGATAACAATGTGTATAAGTTTTCATCTAATCTTGCAATATATGGTGTGGTTTTCATATTTATTCAGTAGGTTGTCATTGTTGAAAATCTTAGGTGTGAATTGAGAATGCTAGGAACTGTTGTGTAGCATGCTATATGCGCTTTTATTTGTTTACCTCTCTCTCTTCTTCTTCTTCTTCTTCTTCTTCTTAAAGTTCATATTGCTCTTTGCTGAGTTTCTGTGAAGGATCTAATAAACTGTGTGTGTCAGTACAGGTAGTCTATAGCAGATGTGGTATTCAGTGAATTGACGGTTAAGGAAGTTTCAATATTCATTTCCTGTACAATATGTAGCTGTGATCTTAGCTTGTATTATCTTCCAATAGCAATTCAAATTGTAATTTTTTATGCCTCTTAGGTGCTTCATGCCCACTATTACATTATCTCACCCGTAAATTATAGAAGGAATTTCCGCAGATTTTCTTGGACTTCTTGAAATATTCCATTTATTTTTTAAGAAACCATTTTCTTATGCGAAAAAATTTAGTGGTTTTAATTTGATTCCTTTTACTGGTACTCTGTAAAGTAAGAAGCAACCTCCCTGTTATACAGCAAAGAGTCAGCACAAATATTAGGATTGCCTATTCAAGGATAATGGGGAATCCACCCCTTCTCTTTCAACCCCTTTTCATATAGTTACCGTAATATGGACACAAAAAAAAAAGGTAGAGTTAGGGAGTGATGCGTCTTCTGAAGTTCTTCAGGCAAGACTTTGTGAATGCATATATTGGAACACCATGTGTACATGGCAATGGATTTGAATTCAACTATGTTATATTTATCAAAAATTATAAAATAAAAGGAAAAGAAGGAAAACAAAAGGAAATTTTTTTTTCAAATGTACCTCTAAAGTCTCTAATCAATCAATACGTAGAAGTTGTAGAACTGCCGACAATTATAATTTCATATATTCATTAAAAAAAAAATTATAATTCCATATAGGAATCAAAAGTGAAATAGAGTCAACGGCAAGCTAAAGACACAAATTATTTTACAATGTTTTTACAAAATGTTGATGTGACCAATCTCTTATTAGTTTTTATTTAGGTCTATCATTAATATCACATTTTCATTTACCAATAATCACTTTTCTCATCAGGAGTTTGTAAATTTTTTTTGTAAAATAGTCTATATGTCTAGTATTATTCTATGATTTATACCTACCCCAAATTTCTACTATGTCTTTGATAAGGAAGAGTAAAACAAAAATTATTTCCTTTTATAACTGGCATTCCAATATTAGAGATTGAAAATGTATATTGGATAAGGGAAAAGTATGTGATTCTCCTTACATAAAAAAAGAAAAGAAAAGAAAAAAAGATAAGGAAAGGTATGTTGTTGACATTTATTTGATAGTTGTCGCTAAACGTTTTAATTTTGCATTAACTAACTCTAATTTTGGTAAAAGGAAATTTAAGAATAAGAAAGAGAACAATGAACCATAGTCTGCCGTGAATATTTTAACAAAAATGATAATATAAAAGGAAAAGAAGGAAAACAAAAGAAAAAAAAAACATTTTAAATGTACCTTTAAAGTCTATAATCAATCGATACGTAGAAGTTGTAGAACTGCTGACAATTATAATTCCATATATTCATTAAAAAAAATTATAATTCCATATAGAAATCAAAAGTGAAATAGAGTCAACAGTATACTATAGACACAAACTATTTTACAACTTTATTACAAAATGTTGATGTGGCCAATCTCTTATTGGTTTTCATTTAGGCCTACTATTAATATCACATTTTCATTTATCAATAATCACTTTTCCCATCAGGAGTTTGTAAATTTTTTTTGTAAAATAGTTTGTATCTCTAGTATTATTCTATGATTTATACCTACCCCAAATTTCTACTGTGTCTTTGATAAGGAAGAGTAAAACAAAAATTATTTCCTTTTATAAATGGCATTCCAATATTAGAGATTGAAAATGTATATTAGATAAGGGAAAAGTATGTGATTCTCCTTATATAAAAAAAGAAAAGAAAAGAAAAGAAAAAAATATAAGGAAAGGTATGTTGTTGACATTTATTTGATAGTTGTCGCTAAACGTTTTAATTTTGCATTAACTAACTTTAATTTTGGTAAAAGGAAATTTAAGAATAAGAAAGAGAACAATGAACCATAGTCTGCCGTGAATATTTTAACAAAAATGATAATATAAAAGGAAAAGAAGGAAAACAAAAGAAAAAAAAACATTTTAAATGTACCTTTAAAGTCTCTAATCAATCGATACGTAGAAGTTGTAGAACTGCTGACAATTATAATTCCATATATTCATTAAAAAAAATTATAATTCCATATAGAAATCAAAAGTGAAATAGAGTCAACAGTATACTATAGACACAAACTATTTTACAACTTTATTACAAAATGTTGATGTGGCCAACCTCTTATTGGTTTTCATTTAGACCTACTATTAATATCACATTTTCATTTATCAATAATCGATTTTCCATCAGGAGTTTGTAAATTTTTTTTGTAAAATAGTCTGTATTTCTAGTATTATTCTATGATTTATACCTACCCCAAATTTCTACTGTGTCTTTGATAAGGAAGAGTAAAACAAAAATTATTTCCTTTTATAAATGGCATTCCAATATTAGAGATTGAAAATGTATATTAGATAAGGGAAAAGTATGTGATTCTCCTTATATAAAAAAAGAAAAGAAAAGAAAAGAAAAAAATATAAGGAATGGTATGTTGTTGACATTTATTTGATAGTTGTCGCTAAACGTTTTAATTTTGCATTAACTAACTTTAATTTTGGTAAAAGGAAATTTAAGAATAAGAAAGAGAACAATGAACCATAGTCTGCCGTGAATATTTTAACAAAAATGATAATATAAAAGGAAAAGAAGGAAAACAAAAGGAAAAAAACATTTTAAATGTACCTTTAAAGTCTCTAATCAATCGATACGTAGAAGTTGTAGAACTGCTAACAATTATAATTCCATATATTCATTAAAAAAAATTATAATTCCATATAGAAATCAAAAGTGAAATAGAGTCAACAATATACTATAGACACAAACTATTTTACAACTTTATTACAAAATGTTGATGTGGCCAACCTCTTATTCGTTTTCATTTAGGCCTACTATTAATATCACATTTTCATTTATCAATAATCACTTTTCCCATCAGGAGTTTGTAAATTTTTTTTGTAAAATAGTCTGTATCTCTAGTATTATTCTATGATTTATACCTACCCCAAATTTCTACTGTGTCTTTGATAAGGAAGAGTAAAACAAAAATTATTTCCTTTTGTAAATGGCATTCCAATATTAGAGATTGAAAATGTATATTAGATAAGGGAAAAGTATGTGATTCTCCTTATATAAAAAAAGAAAAGAAAAGAAAAGAAAAAAATATAAGGAAAGGTATGTTGTTGACATTTATTTGATAGTTGTCGCTAAACGTTTTAATTTTGCATTAACTAACTTTAATTTTGGTAACAATGAACCATAGTCTGCCGTGAATATTTTAACAAAAATGATAATATAAAAGGAAAAGAAGGAAAACAAAAGAAAAAAAAAACATTTTAAATGTACCTTTAAAGTCTCTAATCAATCGATACGTAGAAGTTGTAGAACTGCTGACAATTATAATTCCATATATTCATTAAAAAAAATTATAATTCCATATTGAAATCAAAAGTGAAATAGAGTCAACAGTATACTATAGACACAAACTATTTTACAACTTTATTACAAAATGTTGATGTGGCCAATCTCTTATTGGTTTTCATTTAGGCCTACTATTAATATCACATTTTCATTTATCAATAATCACTTTTCCCATCAGGAGTTTGTAAATTTTTTTTTGTAAAATAATTTGTATCTCTAGTATTATTCTATGATTTATACCTACCCCAAATTTCTACTGTGTCTTTGATAAGGAAGAGTAAAACAAAAATGATTTCCTTTTATAAATGGCATTCCAATATTAGAGATTGAAAATGTATATTAGATAAGGGAAAAGTATGTGATTCTCCTTATATAAAAAAAGAAAAGAAAAGAAAAGAAAAAAATATAAGGAAAGGTATGTTGTTGACATTTATTTGATAGTTGTCGCTAAACGTTTTAATTTTGCATTAACTAACTTTAATTTTGGTAAAAGGAAATTTAAGAATAAGAAAGAGAACAATGAACCATAGTCTGCCGTAAATATTTTAACAAAAATGATAATATAAAAGGAAAAGAAGGAAAACAAAAGAAAAAAAAACATTTTAAATGTACCTTTAAAGTCTCTAATAAATCGATACGTAGAAGTTGTAGAACTGCTGACAATTATAATTCCATATATTCATTAAAAAAAATTATAATTCCATATAGAAATCAAAAGTGAAATAGAGTCAACAGTATACTATAGACACAAACTATTTTACAACTTTATTACAAAATGTTGATGTGGCCAACCTCTTATTGGTTTTCATTTAGACCTACTATTAATATCACATTTTCATTTATCAATAATCGATTTTCCATCAGGAGTTTGTAAATTTTTTTTGTAAAATAGTCTGTATTTCTAGTATTATTCTATGATTTATACCTACCCCAAATTTCTACTGTGTCTTTGATAAGGAAGAGTAAAACAAAAATTATTTCCTTTTATAAATGGCATTCCAATATTAGAGATTGAAAATGTATATTAGATAAGGGAAAAGTATGTGATTCTCCTTATATAAAAAAAGAAAAGAAAAGAAAAGAAAAAAATATAAGGAATGGTATGTTGTTGACATTTATTTGATAGTTGTCGCTAAACGTTTTAATTTTGCATTAACTAACTTTAATTTTGGTAAAAGGAAATTTAAGAATAAGAAAGAGAACAATGAACCATAGTCTGCCGTGAATATTTTAACAAAAATGATAATATAAAAGGAAAAGAAGGAAAACAAAAGGAAAAAAACATTTTAAATGTACCTTTAAAGTCTCTAATCAATCGATACGTAGAAGTTGTAGAACTGCTAACAATTATAATTCCATATATTCATTAAAAAAAATTATAATTCCATATAGAAATCAAAAGTGAAATAGAGTCAACAGTATACTACAGACACAAACTATTTTATAACTTTATTACAAAATGTTGATGCGGCCAACCTCTTATTGGTTTTCATTTAGGCCTACTATTAATATCACATTTTCATTTATCAATAATCACTTTTTCCATCAGGAGTTTGTAAATTTTTTTTGTAAAATAGTCTGTATCTCTAGTATTATTCTATGATTTATACCTACCCCAAATTTCTACTGTGTCTTTGATAAGGAAGAGTAAAACAAAAATTATTTCCTTTTATAAATGGCATTCCAATATTAGAGATTGAAAATGTATATTAGATAAGGGAAAAGTATGTGATTCTCCTTATATAAAAAAAGAAAAGAAAAGAAAAGAAAAAAATATAAGGAAAGGTATGTTGTTGACATTTATTTGATAGTTGTCGCTAAACGTTTTAATTTTGCATTAACTAACTTTAATTTTGGTAAAAGGAAATTTAAGAATAAGAAAGAGAACAATGAACCATAGTCTGCCGTGAATATTTTAACAAAAATGATAATATAAAAGGAAAAGAAGGAAAACAAAAGAAAAAAAAACATTTTAAATGTACCTTTAAAGTCTCTAATCAATCGATACGTAGAAGTTGTAGAACTGCTGACAATTATAATTCCATATATTCATTAAAAAAAATTATAATTCCATATAGAAATCAAAAGTGAAATAGAGTCAACAGTATACTATAGACACAAACTATTTTACAACTTTATTACAAAATGTTGATGTGGCCAACCTCTTATTGGTTTTCATTTAGGCCTACTATTAATATCACATTTTCATTTATCAATAATCACTTTTCCCATCAGGAGTTTGTAAATTTTTTTTGTAAAATAGTCTGTATTTCTAGTATTATTCTATGATTTATACCTACCCCAAATTTCTACTGTGTCTTTGATAAGGAAGAGTAAAACAAAAATTATTTCCTTTTATAAATGGCATTCCAATATTAGAGATTGAAAATGTATATTAGATAAGGGAAAAGTATGTGATTCTCCTTATATAAAAAAAAAAAAAAAGAAAAGAAAAAAATATAAGGAAAGGTATGTTGTTGACATTTATTTGATAGTTGTCGCTAAACGTTTTAATTTTGCATTAACTAACTTTAATTTTGGTAAAAGGAAATTTAAGAATAAGAAAGAGAACAATGAACCATAGTCTGCCGTGAATATTTTAACAAAAATGATAATATAAAAGGAAAAGAAGGAAAACAAAAGAAAAAAAAACATTTTAAATGTACCTTTAAAGTCTCTAATCAATCGATACGTAGAAGTTGTAGAACTGCTGACAATTATAATTCCATATATTCATTAAAAAAAATTATAATTCCATATAGAAATCAAAAGTGAAATAGAGTCAACAGTATACTATAGACACAAACTATTTTACAACTTTATTACAAAATGTTGATGTGGCCAACCTCTTATTGGTTTTCATTTAGGCCTACTATTAATATCACATTTTCATTTATCAATAATCACTTTTCCCATCAGGAGTTTGTAAATTTTTTTTGTAAAATAGTCTGTATCTCTAGTATTATTCTATGATTTATACCTACCCCAAATTTCTACTGTGTCTTTGATAAGGAAGAGTAAAACAAAAATTATTTCCTTTTATAAATGGCATTCCAATATTAGAGATTGAAAATGTATATTAGATAAGGGAAAAGTATGTGATTCTCCTTATATAAAAAAAGAAAAGAAAAGAAAAGAAAAAAATATAAGGAAAGGTATGTTGTTGACATTTATTTGATAGTTGTCGCTAAACGTTTTAATTTTGCATTAACTAACTTTAATTTTGGTAAAAGGAAATTTAAGAATAAGAAAGAGAACAATGAACCATAGTCTGCCGTGAATATTTTAACAAAAATGATAATATAAAAGGAAAAGAAGGAAAACAAAAGGAAAAAAACATTTTAAATGTACCTTTAAAGTCTCTAATCAATCGATACGTAGAAGTTGTAGAACTGCTGACAATTATAATTCCATATATTCATTAAAAAAAATTATAATTCCATATAGAAATCAAAAGTGAAATAGAGTCAACAGTATACTATAGACACAAACTATTTTACAACTTTATTACAAAATGTTGATGTGGCCAACCTCTTATTGGTTTTCATTTAGGCCTACTATTAATATCACATTTTCATTTATCAATAATCACTTTTCCCATCAGGAGTTTGTAAATTTTTTTTGTAAAATAGTCTGTATCTCTAGTATTATTCTATGATTTATACCTACCCCAAATTTCTACTGTGTCTTTGATAAGGAAGAGTAAAACAAAAATTATTTCCTTTTATAAATGGCATTCCAATATTAGAGATTGAAAATGTATATTAGATAAGGGAAAAGTATGTGATTCTCCTTATATAAAAAAAGAAAAGAAAAGAAAAGAAAAAAATATAAGGAAAGGTATGTTGTTGACATTTATTTGATAGTTGTCGCTAAACGTTTTAATTTTGCATTAACTAACTTTAATTTTGGTAAAAGGAAATTTAAGAATAAGAAAGAGAACAATGAACCATAGTCTGCCGTGAATATTTTAACAAAAATGATAATATAAAAGGAAAAGAAGGAAAACAAAAGGAAAAAAACATTTTAAATGTACCTTTAAAGTCTCTAATCAATCGATACGTAGAAGTTGTAGAACTGCTGACAATTATAATTCCATATATTCATTAAAAAAAATTATAATTCCATATAGAAATCAAAAGTGAAATAGAGTCAACAGTATACTATAGACACAAACTATTTTACAACTTTATTACAAAATGTTGATGTGGCCAACCTCTTATTGGTTTTCATTTAGGCCTACTATTAATATCACATTTTCATTTATCAATAATCACTTTTCCCATCAGGAGTTTGTAATTTTTTTTTGTAAAATAGTCTGTATTTCTAGTATTATTCTATGATTTATACCTACCCCAAATTTCTACTGTGTCTTTGATAAGGAAGAGTAAAACAAAAATTATTTCCTTTTTTATAAATGGCATTCCAATATTAGAGATTGAAAATGTATATTGGATAAGGGAAAAGTATGTGATTCTCCTTATATAAAAAAAAAAAAAAAGATAAGGAAAGGTATGTTGTTGACATTTATTTGATAGTTGTCGCTAAACGTTTTAATTTTGCATTAACTAACTTTAATTTTGGTAAAAGGAAATTTAAGAATAAGAAAGAGAACAATGAACCATAGTCTGCCGTGAATATTTTAACAAAAATGATAATATAAAAGGAAAAGAAGGAAAACAAAAGGAAAAAAACATTTTAAATGTACCTTTAAAGTCTCTAATCAATCGATACGTAGAAGTTGTAGAACTGCTGACAATTATAATTCCATATATTCATTAAAAAAAATTATAATTCCATATAGAAATCAAAAGTGAAATAGAGTCAACAGTATACTATAGACACAAACTATTTTACAACTTTATTACAAAATGTTGATGTGGCCAACCTCTTATTTGTTTTCATTCAGGCCTACTATTAATATCACATTTTCATTTATCAATAATCACTTTTCCCATCAGGAGTTTGTAAATTTTTTTTGTAAAATAGTCTGTATTTCTAGTATTATTCTATGATTTATACCTACCCCAAATTTGTACTGTGTCTTTGATAAGGAAGAGTAAAACAAAAATTATTTCCTTTTTTATAAATGGCATTCCAATATTAGAGATTGAAAATGTATATTGGATAAGGGAAAAGTATGTGATTCTCCTTTTATAAAAAAAAAAAAAAGATAAGGAAAGGTATGTTGTTGACATTTATTTGATAGTTGTCGCTAAACGTTTTAATTTTGCATTAACTAACTTTAATTTTGGTAAAAGGAAATTTAAGAATAAGAAAGAGAACAATGAACCATAGTCTGCCGTGAATATTTTAACAAAAATGATAATATAAAAGGAAAAGAAGGAAAACAAAAGAAAAAAAAAACATTTTAAATGTACCTTTAAAGTCTCTATTCAATCGATACGTAGAAGTTGTAGAACTGCTGACAATTATAATTCCATATATTCATTAAAAAAAATTATAATTCCATATAGAAATCAAAAGTGAAATAGAGTCAACAGTATACTATAGACACAAACTATTTTACAACTTTATTACAAAATGTTGATGTGGCCAACCTCTTATTGGTTTTCATTTAGGCCTACTATTAATATCACATTTTCATTTATCAATAATCACTTTTTCCATCAGGAGTTTGTAAATTTTTTTTGTAAAATAGTCTGTATTTCTAGTATTATTCTATGATTTATACCTACCCCAAATTTCTACTGTGTCTTTGATAAGGAAGAGTAAAACAAAAATTATTTCCTTTTATAAATGGCATTCCAATATTAGAGATTGAAAATGTTTATTGGATAAGGGAAAAGTATGTGATTCTCCTTATATAAAAAAAAAAAAGAAAAGAAAAAAAGATAAGGAAAGGTATGTTGTTGACATTTATTTGATAGTTGTCGCTAAACGTTAATTTTGCATTAACTAACTTTAATTTTGGTAAAAGGAAATTTAAGAATAAGAAAGAGAACAATGAATCATAGTCTGCCGTGAATATTTTAACAAAAATGATAATATAAAAGGAAAAGAAGGAAAACAAAAGGAAAAAAACATTTTAAATGTACCTTTAAAGTCTTTAATCAATCGATACGTAGAAGTTGTAGAACTGCTGACAATTATAATTCCATATATTCATTAAAAAAATTATAATTTCATATAGAAATCAAAAGTGAAATAGAGTCAACAGTATACTATAGACACAAACTATTTTACAACTTTATTACAAAATGTTGATGTGGCCAACCTCTTATTAGTTTTCATTTAGGCCTACTATTAATATCATATTTTCATTTACCAATAATTACTTTCCACATCAAGAGTTTGTATCTCTAGCACTATTTTATGTTTTATTCCTACCCCAAATTTCTATTGTGTCTTTGATAAGGAAAAGTAAAACAAAAATTATTTCCTTTTGTAATATTTCTAAATTAATGATAGGGATATTCTATGATGTATTTATCTTATGTACCAAAATCATATCGTTTTAGAATATTTCTAATTTAATTCAAAACTATTTATGCGAAACCATTTTACAATACTATACTTTTTCAAAATACTATGTACTCGTTAGGGTACTGATGAAAAGGTAGCGTCTTACATTTACGTTTTCTTCTTCTTCTTCTTTTTTATTTTATTTTTTTATTAGATGTGCATTATGTGGCTGTGGTGTGTTTCCAGTGGGTCCCGTGTACTATTCACAGGACCCCTAAACCTCTTTTTTCAACAAAACTTTCATTAAAAATGGGTCACACGGCACTATTCATACATTTAAAAATTATTTTACTACAGTGTTTTCAATTTTTAGTTTTTAGCAAAATAAACGGTATCCAAACATACCCTATAAAAGAAATGAGATCAAATTTATTATTCTCCCACTGATACTAAATATCATATTTATTGTGATCGAATTGCATTGCTCTTTGAATCCATCAAGAGATGAATACTCTTAGCGATGTACTGATGTAGAAGAGGTCATGATTGCACGATTTTGACTTTCACTTGTATGGAAAGTATTGAAGTCATTAGTATAATTACATAACATAAAATACTAGATTAACGTAATTTGCTCACAATTTTAAAAAAAAAAGAATTTATAGGGGAATATGTTATATAAGAACATATTACATCAATCTTCCTATTAATTACTAATTACTTTTGTTTGTGCATGTTAAGTTTTTTTTTTTTACAAGATAGAAATTCTACTCTAGCCTAATCTAAGTGTATATGTGTGTGAAACTCTCTCCTGGAGACTTGAACCCCAACCCTTCTCCGCCCCCCACATCCCATAAGTACTCATACTTGTGGAGTGATCATCGCACCAAGGGTTTGCAGTGATAATGTTCCTATAAGTTTTATCGTGAAGCAATTTGGAAGATCAAGATAATTATGTCTATTTTATTTTCTTAACTTATTTGATCATTTGTACATATTTAGAAGGTTTAAATTGGTTTTTTTTGACACTTTAAGTAGAATTGTTGTTTATAGCTTAAAGAATTAAAAAAAATTTAAACATGCATTTGACACTTTAATAGACTAATAGCAATTGGATATCAAGTAATATTTGAAAAATATCAAACTAATGGCTAATGTCAATGTAAAATAAATGGTTAAATATTTTAAACAAACAAGGAAACTTTTCTTTGGACAATATTTACCTCCACAGAAGAGTTGCTAATATGATTGGTCTGGTGATTGATGATATTCTCTGTTAGGCTAGTGGGTTACGTTCTTTTGATTTTTGCCATATCAAACACAACTGTAATTGCGTAGCTTATGCTTTGGCCAAAAAAGCCAAAAACTGTAACGAGCTACAGGTTTGGTTAGAAACCTTAATTGAGGATATAGCTCTTTTTTAGCTTCTTTTGATGTACCTTGAGTTTTCTTTCAATAAACTTCCAGTTTGGTTTCTCAAAAAAAAAAAAAAAAAAAAAAAAAGGTTGCTAATAGATTTTTTAAAAATTTATCCCTATGATACAATCAAGCAAAATTAAAGTAAAAATATAAGGTTTATTTATTTATTTATGAATAGTTTAAGAATAAAGTTAAAATTACTATATAAAAAAAATGTCAGTTTAAAATTCCATCAATGAAAAAATTAATCAGGTTTGGGGTGAGTATAAATATCTATGGGTAAAAGTTCTGGATAACAATTGAGAATGAGAATTGGGTTGGGTATGGGTGTACTCGCCATGCCTGATTCAAGGCCATCCTTACTCTCACTAGAATTGTAAATTTTGGTCTTGCAACAGCTTAGTTGAGAGCCAGGCAAGAGAATTCAGATGTAAGATGTTCAACATCGTAGAGGAGGGAGGGGTTTATTCTAGCACGTTAAAAAGTACATCTATTTCTCTAAGCCATAAATTCCATATACCAACGAGAAAGAAAGTGTTCCAGTTGTAGGGTTTGGTGGGGAAAGTAGAAGGATCACATGCATTAGAGATTTAAGCCAGGTGTTACAAGGTGTGTTGAAGAACACAGGCTTAGGCCCAATAACACCAGCCTCCAGCCAAAATTTAGGGTTTGTAAGTTCTGAGTTGTAACTCCCTATCAATGTGCAGTCTATATACACACCACTGCTCTACTAGTACTATTAAGTAGACATAAGAGAGCATATAAACCATTGGAGTAGGTTCTTGAGGATTCCTATATATTATTACATAAAAAAAAAAAAAAAAAAAAAGCGAAAATGCGCTTTTAGTCTTTATATTTTGACTTTTTTTTTTTCATTTTAATCCCTACATTTTAATTTTACCACTTTTAGTCCCTAAACCAATTAACGCGTGATATTTTCATCCTTTTCGTCAGTCAACCGACGGAAATAGTTGAGATGGCAACTGGAGGAATTAAAATATTATAAAAATGCCACATTATCTGTGACACATCAGCATATAAATTAAAAAAATTAATTTATTAATTTTAACAAAATTAAAAAACATAAAAACAAAATTTAAAACATAAAAATACATCATACTTGAATCAAACACACAAAAAACCTAGAATTTTTCTTCAAAACAAACACAAAAAAAAACTCAAAATCTCTACCTCACCTCCATAAAAACCTCAAGACCCTACCACCTCCTTATCTTCTTCGACGCCACCCAGCTCCACGACAAGTCGGAGCTCCAGCTCAAAACCCTCCACTTCGAATTCTCTCTCCTCGCCCAATCCTTCGCCACCAACAACCCTAACCCTAGCCCTAGCAACCCAAACCTCTTCTTCTGCGATATTGAGTTCAAAGAGTCTCAGCAGAGCTTCGCTCTCTTCGGCGTCAATGCCCTCCCTCACATCCACCTCGTTGCTCCGCACTAGTCCTCGAAGCAATTGGAGTAGATGGACCAAGGCGATTTCTCACGACTCGCCGAGTTGATGGCCGATTTCATCCAGGCCAAGACCAAGCTCAACGTCGGTCCAATTCATCGACCTCCGTTCCTCTCCACCAGGCAATTGGGCTTCATCGTGTTCACGACTTTGGTTTGGATCCCCTTCGCGATCAAGATGATCGTGAAAGGTGAGACCTTGCTTCACAATCCCAAGCTCTGGCTCGCCAGCTCGGTTTTTGTTTACTTCTTCAGCTTTCTCTTTGGATCTTGGTTTAGAGAAAGAGATGGTGGGTTCTGGGTTCTACTGGGTTTGCTAGGATCTGGGATTTCTCTTCGGCTTTGATCAGTGATCGTTGGTGGGTTTGATTGGATCTGGGTTTAGAGAAAGAGATGTTGGTGGGTGTTGGGTTCGTTGGTTTGGATTGCAGGGTTTATTGTTGTTGTTGGTTTGATTAGTGATCGTTTCTAGACATTTGGGGTTTGGGGTTTACTGGAGATTTGGTTTTGGCGTTTGCTGGGAATTTCGCATTTTGAAATTTCTTTTTGTTTTCTAAGTTATTAACTTGTTGTGGTATTCGAAATTTCTTTGATTATGGTTTGGTTTGGGAGTGGATGAGTTGGGTGCTTTGCTGGGTTTCTATTATTTGGATGGTTTGGTTTGGGTGTGGTTTCGTGTGGGTTTTCCTGTGTTTGCTCTTGTTCATTCTCTTTGATTTGGTGATGTTCATGTTTTTTTTTTTCCCCTGTAGGTTTGATGTTCATGTTCTTTGATGTTCATGTTCTTTTATTCTGGGTTTGCTCTTTGATTCTGGGTTTGATGTTGTTGTTGGGTTTATTTCTTGATTTAAGAAGAACATTGAAGAACAAGTTCTTATATTCTTAGATCTCAATTCATTTTGTTTTTTAATTTTTTATTTAATTAAAATTAATTTAGATGCTGATGTGACATTTTTTAATGCCAAAATAGAATTTTTAATTATTATTTTAATTCCTCCGACTGCCACCTTAACTATTTCCATCGGTTGACTAACGGAAATGACGAAAATAACACGTGTTTATTAGTTTAGGGATTAAAAGTGGTAAAATTAAAATGTAGGGACTAAAATGGAAAAAAGGCCAAAATATAGGGACTAAAAGTGCATTCACACAAAAAAAGAAGAAGTAAAATTAGCTTTTTAAAGTTTTTTTTTTTTTATAGATAATTTGATAATTGGGGCAGGAATAGAATGATTTGAATAATGGGTGTCTCAATTACAAATATATCAAACTATGGGTCTGTTTGGGATCTGCTTATTTTTCTGAAAGTGTTGTAGATAAAAGTAAAAATTAGCTGAAATAGTACAGTGAGACTCATGAATAGTACCAAAAAGTGTAATGGGGCCTATAAATAATAACAAAAATATATTGAATAGTAAAATAAGCTGGTTTTTTAATTTGGAATCAAACACAAACTATAAAGCTCTTGACTTAAGTATAGTTAGCTACACCTTTGCTTAGTCTGAAAAGAAAGACAGAAAAGAGAAGAAAAAACTGCTAGATGTCTGTTTGTCCATGATCCTATCCCTTCACCTTATTATAATAGTTCAAAATCCTAAATTTCATGCAGACCTACTATTCCCAAAACCGTTGAATGAAGTTATTACAGCTATAGGCCCTTATGCCTCTTGGAAGTTTTATGGTCACTTTAGACGTGGATGGATCCATTCGCATTAATACCTTATAGAATTATTATTTCTTGAATCTCTCTGTGTGTCCGTGGACTTAAAGGCAATGCAACTGATCAGACAACAATTTTATTATGTCGCCACCATATATCTTAATATTATAAATTAATTGCCACATGGAATCCATGGAAAATAGCCTCATTTTCATCCTAATTCTGACACTCATTTGTAGGAAAAACCAAGTATATATATAGGGATCTGGAAATCTCTACTCCTTAATCAATCAACGTAAAGAAAACTCTCACCTCTCTAGGAACAATCTGTAAACTATAACATTTTTTTTAATAAAGAAATAAAAAATTTATGAGGAGGTAGTACATGCTATAACGGACCTAGTAATTGTTTGTTTCTGAAAAACAATAATATAGACTCATCTTTGTTGTGACAAAACCCAGACCATGTTTCATTTTGCTAGGTAAATATAGTACCAAACCATTACTATGTTTGAATGATTGTAGGAAGGCTGCTCCTCTTAAGGGTTGCAAAGCCATGCGTGGATGAGGTTCTCAGATTGGACATTTATATTCAAATTAATGATCTATCTTTAAGAGGCCAGGGATCTGGTCTATTAAATATATACCAACCTATGTTATTCAAAGATAGTACCTCTTTCTAAGATTCTAAGTGAAGTTTAAAAAGAAAAGGAAAAAAAGGGCTTAGTGCATTCTTGTAATAAAAAATAAATTGACTTAGAAGTATTAAAAGTGTGATATATACTCAAAATTTTAAAAATTTTCTATGTTGTCTTGATTTTTCTAAAGAGATTATATGGTTTTTTTTTTTTTTTTGATAAGAGACTATATGGTGTTTTACTTTTAACTCCACCTTTTGATAGTTAGAAATAAATTCTAAGATGAAAAAAAAATGATCATTGATGCTTTTAAGTTAATTTAAAAATAAAACACCATATAATCAACTTAAAGCATCAATGATCATTTTTTTCATCTTAGAATTTATTTCTAACTATCAAAAGGTGGAGTTAAAAATAAAACGCCATATATTCTGTTATCAAAAAAAAAGAAAACACCATATAATCTCTTTAGAAAAATCAAGGCAACATAGAAAATTTTTAAAATTTTTGAGTATATATCACACTTTTAATACTTCTAAGTCAATTTATTTTTTCCATTTACTTTTTAAGTAATTAGATGACTTGTTCAAATAACTTATGTTTATATTAATTTTTAACTTCATATATTAATTGACTATAAATTGATTATTATTATTATTATTTTTTTGAAATATATACTTACAACCATTGATCTTAAATTATGAAATACCTTAAGAATAATAATATTGTACAAAATTTGATACTTGACATAATAAAAAAAATCATAACTTACATTTATATTATATTTTCTATGTTAAACAATTTTTTTGTTTAATTAACTATGTACTTTTTACTTATATTAATTAATATTTTGGAATTAAAACCTTTTTCTTTTTATCTTATAATCTCAACCCTACCCCTCAGATCAAAATCTTAGTTCTGCAGTCAATGGTGATAGACTTAAGTAAAAATAACATTAATCCAATCATAATTTAGGACATCAAATAATTATAAAAAATGTGAATAAATTTGTGTCCATAACATGATTGTGTGGACAAAAACAGTCTCATCATTAGTCAAATAGATGGGCCTTGATTCATTTTTCTTTGCTGAGCTGATGGTCTTACGTCTTAGACAACAAAAGAGGGTAATCACGTGGCTTTTGTAATAAACAGTAGACTTTTATCTTATTTTAAACCTTAAAGCCTCTTATGACAATCACATTCCTTCTATTCTTTAGACTAATTTGCACTTGGTCCAATCTCTTATACCCTTCGAGAAAGAAAGAATCAAAAGCAACCGTCCCTCTCAAATTTACATTATATATATATTTTGAGACTCTATTATATATGCCTCCATCAAAATCTATATAGGGGGGGCCATAGTGAATACTAGACAAAACCTCAAGAGTCATGATACTAATAACATTAAAAGGAATATATAAAACTAACATCTTTTTTGACCATTCCACCACACTTCTCTTTAGTAAAACACAAACTTTATCATCACCCTCAATATTTTTGTTTGAAAAACTAGCATAATAATTAAGTAATGGGATTATGATCAATCTAAGTACTTAATTTCATGAATATAAAATAATAAAAAACCCTTAGGCTAGGCCCCTAGCTAGCTATTCAATGGCCATGATAGATTTGAATCTTGAAGTAAGGCCAACCCACCATTATAACAGAAGAAGACACGTACATGTTTACTTTTATATCTTAACATTTGCATGGCTTGGTTAAAAGTATATAGTATTAAAAGTAAGAAAGAAGCAAAAACCTATGGTATAGGGTTAGTTAGTACGTTAAAGATAAAAGCTAAGAAGAAGAAGAAGAAAGAAAAAAAATTAAGAAATAGTTGAGCCTAGTTTCACGTGAATCAGCGACTATCACGGCGTTTTAGACTTTTAGAGAGATGATAAAGAAAAGAAAAAGGGTGAAAAATAGAGAACAAGATTCCGGGTCTTAAGATTTGAAAGAAAAAAAGAGTCACACACAGACACAGTAATAGTGATTAGTTTTGTGAAAATTGGTACGTACCTTTCCTATTCCATTATTATAGAGCATGCGTATGATGGGGATGAAAGCTTTTTTTGGCTCTTCTCCATAATAATCAACATTGCCTTCATTTGGATTTGAAAAGAAGAATGGTATCCTTCAATTTTTTTTTTTCCGACAAACACAAATGAGAGTGTCTACATTTCTTTGAGTATCCGACTATTCTCTTAAGTGTATGCAGGGGTGGAACTACCCTTGGACCGGGGGACAATGACCCCCCCTAATTTAAAAAAAAAATATTATTATATATGTGTATTAATTTTAGCAATTTTGTTCTATAAAATTACATTTTATTTCCCTTCAACAATATCATTGGTTCTTTTAAGAGTAATGCTATACTCACAAACTTTTTTATAACATTTTTACAAACCTTTTTGGTAGCAAATTTTTATTGGTTCGCATATGGGCACACCATTTACATCATTTTTTTACTTACTAGTAACCACTTATTAATAAGTAATTTATAAAAAAACTTGCAGCTTTAGTATTTTCCCCATTTTAGTGACCATAAAAAAATTTATAGATGTAAAATCTAAAACAAAAAAAATTAGTTCAACAACAAAAATTACCAGTAAAACTAAAAACAAAATTAAACTTAATTAACTAATTTTATCCAAAATAAATAACCCTACCCTTTAAAAAAATTCTAAACAAAAATAATTTTGTTCTTAACTACCAAAAAAAAAAAAAAAAAATCTCAGCAACTAAGTAACAGAATTAGAGGTTGAAATCACTGCATACAGCCAACAATAAAACCACCCCTCCTAACTTAAAGTTCTAGCTCCGTCTCTGAGTGTATGCAGTTTCCCGTCTCACATGCACCATCCACCAGGTTATTACATGGCAAGATGTTTCAAACCTAAGATCTCATATGGATATCACGAGGTCTTAGAAAATACTAAGCCAACCTCTTGAGATTGAATTTCTTAAGATACCAATTTTTCTTAAATGTGAATATTTTTAAATGAATTTTAGACATTAAGTGAGTCATTTTTTCAATTAAAGAATATTGAAAAATGTGTACTTGTCCTGCCTATTTTACTCTAGATATGATATGGGTTGAACTTTACTAAAGTTCTTAGAGTAACTCTATCATAGGGTTTTAGATTTGAGGGATGTTACGTCCACAACATTTTCACAACATTTTTACAACAAATCACAGGTGGTTAGTTGTTATTGGTTCTAATTTGAACCTACCACTAAAATTACTTTTCTACCCTACCAATAACAATCTATAACAGCTTGCCACATAGAATTTGTTGTAAAAATATTGTGAAAATATAGTGAACATATCATTTCTCTTTAGATTTACATTCTTATTTATTATTTTTGAAATATATGGATTGAATTTTGTCATATCATTATTAATTTATTAAATGGATATCAAAATGATAAAAGTTAATTAGTAATATTTATTTAAATATTGATCATGTAAAAAATTCAATCCACTCATCTTAAAAAAGATGGATAGAATTTTAGAAACCTCATGGGAAGTTACTCTTAACGCCTCTAAAGAGTAAAGACTCTTATTCTCTAATTGATAGGATCAAGTCTGATATATAAAGTTAATCCCAATATTTGGGGTGACATATAGATTATCATCATAGTTTGAATCTTTTTCTTTCGTGTAAACTTTTTTATTATTATTTTTGTGCATATAGACTAGTTGTTCATAACAATATGATAGAAACTCATTGTCCATTACTCAATTGTTCTTTTGGACATAAATATAAAGGCTCAACTAAGTCAAAAAGAGATACAGTGGGCACAAACATATAAATATCCATAAATATATATGGGCCTCACATGCAGAGAAAGCTAACAGGTTCAAGATTGATTGATGCCGGATTTTGATGTTTACATCTCTAAGCAACTAATTGGCTGAACTTTATTGCTCCAGCTTGACGGCCAGCCATGCCACCCGACTTAAACCAATGGTTGGTTTGGTAAATTTTTTTTTTTTTTTTTGTTTAGGTAACACTAGACAAATAACCCATGCTACGCACGAGATAAGAATTATCTAATAAGCCTATTCTATTTGTCCATATAATCCTTCAAAGGAACCTCGTAATTGCATTTAACTTTACAACTAAGACTCAAAAAAAAAAAAAAAAAAAAAAAAAAAAAAAAACACTTTACAATTAAGAGAAGTGCTACATTCACAATAAACCTAGCTAGGTGATAAGTTGTTACGACCTTACGGGTTTTTAATCCGAATCCATCATTGAAATATATTAATTTTAGAAAATATTCCATTACCTATTTTACACTAGATTTGTGGATGTATCATATCTCACTAAAAAGTAAGAAATAGTTATTACAACCCTTTTAGAAATGAATAGTTATTATTTATTATAAAAAAAAACTGTTCACATGGAATGACTATTTTTTATAATAAAAACATAATCAAACTAAATAATAGTTAAACCATATGAATAACTTACATTACATGAGTGTTTATTACTGTGGGTACCTAAGGCATGCTTGCAACATCCTTGGCATACTTGCAATGTCCTTGGCCGTCCTCGGCATGCTTTGCAACGTTCTCGGCATGCTTGGCAATGTCCTTGGCCGACCTCGGCATGCTTACAACGTCCTAGGCGTCCCACATCGAAGAGAAATCCCCCCACTTTCTACCTTATAAGCTTTGAAGCGAAGGAGTAGTGTACCACTACTTAAACTACCCCTTTGCTTCAAAGCTTATAAGGTAGAAAGTGGGGGGATTTCTCTTCGATGTGGGACGCCTAGGACGTTGTAAGCATGCCGAGGTCAGCTAAGGACGTTGCCAAGCATGCCGAGGACGTTGCTAAGCATGCTGAGGACGTTGCAAAGCATGCCGAGTATGGCCAAGGACATTGCAAGCATGCCTAGGACGTTGCAAGCATGCCTAAGCATGCCTTAGGTACCCACAATTACCATTTACCAAACACGTCCTAAGTGTAATCATTTCTAAAATTAATATATTCCCAAATAAAAAACATTCCATATGTACATAACAATTATAAAAATAAAAATCATAAAAAATAACTCATCTCTCTCTTCAATTAAAAAAAAAAGGAAAAAACTATTTTTAGGCAAATACAATTGTATGAGTAAGATATTTCCTAAAAATAATTCTTAATATTTATTATAATGTTACAACTTACAACCAAACTTAATTATAAATAGGTTTAGCTATTCAATTACAACGCATTTTATTCCCAGTAATAGAGATTACTATTCCTGTCATAATTTTCATTTAGTGTACTAAACGTGCCCTAATTGGCTGAACCTTGCTCCAGCTTAACCGTGTCACCCGACTTAAACCCAAGGGTTTTGTGAATTTCTTTTGTTTAGATAACACTAGACAAATAATGAGTGCTACACATGATATAAGAATTCTCTAATACCACTGCATATCCTTGGTGTGATGGTCACTCCACAAGTATAAATGCTTGTGGGGTGTGGTGGGTAAGGGTCAAGGTTCGAGTCTCCAGGAGAGAGGTTCATACACATATACACTTAAATTATACTAGAATAAAATTTCTATCTTGTATTAAAAAAAAAAAAAAATTCTCTAATAAATCTATCCTATCTATCCATATAATCCTTCAATGTAACCTCATAATTGCATTTAACTTTACAATTAATGTCTTAATAAGATAATAACTAAAATTCTATGACCATCAAATAAGACATAAGAGATAAGAGGAAGACAAAGATTTATGGAGATAAAAGAATCACACGAAGAGTAAAAAATTGACATCTCGATCTGATTAAACCATTTAATATAAGACTTAGGTTTTGGGTTTAAGATTCACACACACAAGGGTGTATTTGTTGAAAAGTCAGTTGATACTCATTATCCAAGTACAAATAAGAGTAAGATTTGTGACACCAAGGGAAGGACAAAGTTTGATCAAACTTGCTTATAGCCAATGACCACAATTTTCACTAAAAAATTAACATGATATATATTTTGAAAATCTAATCGTTGGATTACATGTTCTTTATGTGCTTAACACGTATGTCACATTTTGTGCCAATCAGATGTTATATATTTACTATTCGATCCATGAGTTTATTTTTTATTCATAATTTTAGACAACAAAAACTTGAAATTTAAACATTTGATTGATGACATAGCTATTGATCTTTGATCTTCTACAAATTTTATAAGCATGAAGAATATAAGAAGAAAATATAATCAAAAGGTAGATTCGTCAAAATTCACATCTAAGAAAAAGATATTAAGTGGAGTTGTAGCCATTAACTACAACCAAATTTATAACCAAACTTTGTCCCGAAGGAAATTAGGAGTAACACATAATGGTAAGTACTGACTCCTCAACAAATGGATATAGAGTCATTTAAAGCTTACTATTAAGTATTAACGGTATATATCTGTAATAGAGTAAGCATACATAGTTGAAAAGTTAGTTAAATGGAAATACATTCATTTAAGGGAAATGCTAACGAATGCTCTTAGGGCAATGGTTAACAATCCATTTAAAGAAAGTTTTTATGGGAAAAGAAAAAAAAAATTAATGTTTTGACAGTTTTTTTCATTTTTCATAAAAGTTGTGTCAAAACTTTCCTAAAATGGATTGTTAACCATTGCTCTAAGGATACTTGTTAACATAATCCTTTATTTAAAGCCTTGTTTAATTGGACAGCTAATAAGTGACACGTGGTGGTAATTAGAAGATGATAAGTTGGATGATTAATTGAAAGAGTTCTCTTAATATTGATTAGTTTTCATAAAGAGTACAATGTAAATTTTATATTGTAGGCAAAAATGGGGCTAATATTTACCATTTTGTAAGAATGATAAATAATGTATAGCTTTGCTTAATTGTAAGAATGTACGTTATACATTGTAGGCAAAATTTTGCCTACAATGTATAACGTACATTTTTACTATTACAAAAAGAGCACCCCTTTTGCAAGTCTAACCTCGCCTCAAATAAGCCTAACCAGGTAAATGTAACCTTGAAGCATCAAATTTTGCCTACAATGTATAACGTACATTTTTACTATTACAAAAAGAGCACCCCTTTTGCAAGTCTAACCTCGCCTCAAATAAGCCTAACCAGGTAAATATAACCTTGAAGCATCATGCCCCAGCAATTCGAAAAAAAATAAAAATAAATAAATAAAGGAAAGAAAGAAAGAAAGAAAGAATAAACAAACAAGAAGTACCGGATAAAGGAACTTTATAAATAAATTAAAAAAAAAAAGACTACCATGAACCACCATAATTAGCTTCCAATTAGGGAAACAAGCAGCCCATTATTTGTAGATATACGTGATAAGCTTGAAATGTTTGACAGTATTATGAATGATATATAAGTGTGTCTTCTTACCGTCTTACCTACTATATAAAATAGTGGTGAAATTAACAAATGTTCTAAGAACATTGGTTTATCAAATATTTTTAGAAATTTTTTATGGAAAAAGAAAAAATTTATTATATTTCTTATGAAAATAGTATTAAAATTTTTCTAAAATAGTTTATTAACAAATGTCCTAAGAATACTCATTAACCGGATCTTAAAATAATTTAGAGATAATTATTGACTAATAATCCACAATCAACAATACACACACAGCCCTAGCAAACTGATTACAAACGAAAGATGACAATTATGTTACTTAAAGCTACATACGATTATTTATTTTTTTGGGCTTCAAGTATAGCTTGAGGTCAGTCATTAGGTCGCTCCATCATAGCAATTCAAGTCATATTACTAGTCCATCACATAACTTTTATTCTTCAAATCTTCTAAATTTATGTTTATTGAGAGCATAAGAAACCTTTGAAGAGATAATTGGAGATCAAGAAGATCAATTAAAGCCAAATGATGATTACTTTTTTTTTTTTTGCTTATTCACTGGTTTATTAAACTATCACCCCAGAAATCAAGGTTCTGTTTGTACCTAACCCTTTTATAACTTTCTAACTAGACCCTTTGTCTTTGTTGGATTAATGTTGGTATTTAAGCAAGCATTTCAAGCCACCCCCACGAGCCTTCATTAGAGCGTGGGTGCCACTTTCCAATTTCTATTACGGTAACCATATGGTCCCTATGATGAAACTAACTATGCTAAATCAATTTGAAAATTCCACATAATTAACTAAAGGGGGTTTTGACATCCTCAAAATGTGAATTTCCTCTAACTTTGTTTTTATAAAAGCTTGCAATATTATATTATGATTTGATGAACACTTTGAATTGACAAAAATATTCTTGAGATATTTTTTTTTTTTTGAGAAATAATTACAATATGTTATTAACTCGGTAATTCAAATACTTTCTCCTTTAGAGCCCCAAACACTTTATGTATGGAGAAGTGGCAATTTAGCTACAAGGTCATTGACGAATATTCTTAATATTTAAGTTTGACTATAATATGGATCTGTTTGTAAGTATTCTTAATATGAGACCTATTTTTTATGAAAGAGAAGTAACATTTAAGTTACAAGATCATCGTTAATCATTACATAGTTAATTAGTAAAAGAAATGGTTTATGAATTTTTTAGAACCAATAATGGTTTATGACTTGTTATTAGGGATTTGACGCTCCCTTTATTATGATGAGAAATCTTAGATAAAAATAGGTTTTTTTTTTTGTATTTTTTTTTTTTTTATATTTGGTAGTTTAAAAAAAGGGGTCAATGAAAAATTATCTATAGTTAATAGAAAATCTTAATAAAGTATGACTTTTATATTTGGTTATGTTTTTATTACAGGGAATAGTTATTCCTTATGAATAGCTATTTTTTTAAAATGAAGAATAACTATTCCTCTCTAAAAGAGTTGTAATAGCTATTCCTTAGTAGATATAATAATTTCCAACACTAATATATTTCCAAATAAATAAACTTTCCATACCCACCTAACAATTATGGAAATAAAAAATCATTAAAAAAAAACTCATCTCTCTAAAATTTAAAATATATTATTTTCTAGGAAATATAATTATATGAATGAGATATTTCCTAAAATAGATCATAAGTTTTATTCTAATGTTACAACTCACAACCAAACTAATGAATAGGTTTAGTTATTCCATTACAACATATTTTATTCATGGTAATAAAGATTACTATTCATATTGTAATCCACATTCAGTGTACCAAACGTACCCTAAATTATTACTGGTGAATGGAATTGCCCCTATCCTTTTTATTTAGATCCTCTTTATTTAGCCCAAAAAAAAAAAAAGAAGAGAAAAAGAAATAAATAAATCCAATGAAGAGTAAAATAAATACAAAGGTGGCAATTCAGACCATGATTCCAGTTGGGTAGTTGTGTATTTTTGAACTTTTAAATACCATTCAATTCTCTAAAAAACAAAAGCACCATTCAATTGCTTTAAAAGCATCCTTTAACAAACAAAATAATGAAAATAAAGGAGAGTATCTATATCGTACAAGTCATCAAGCCCACCAACCAATTTATCCCTTTTTTTTTTTTTTTTTTTTGGGGGGGTGTATAATTCCGGTTAATATGTACTTTTTTCGAAAAGGGTTTCATTCTCCTATCAAAAAATAGAAAAGAAAAAGAAAAGAGGTTTCATTTTAGAGAGAAAAAGAAATAAAAGATCCCCGACCAAAAAGAAAAGAGTTACAGAGGACCCACAAAAGATCATAGGTAAACTAGTCAGCTTTTTTTTTACAATTTATTATCGTGGTATTGATTAGATTGGATAATAGCTTACCTTTTGTATCCCAACCAGAGTACAAACACAAACTTCCTTAGTCCTATCTCTTCCTCTCAAGCTCTATATATTCCACTCTAGCTAGCCTCATTTTACTACCCCACAAGCCATAAAAATTTCTCATTTCTAGCTATATCATCTCAAACACATATAGCACTATTGCACTATGGCTCTCAAAGGAGACAATGTTGTGGTTTCTAATATGAAGCTTGAGAGGATTTTTAGCATGAAAGGAGGCAAAGGAGAGACCAGCTATGCCAACAATTCCCAAGCCCAGGTTTGCCTTTTCCCTGCTATCTTGACTTTCTTCTATTTGTTTTTTTTTTCACCTCCATATTTCTTTTAAAAAGCTCTTGTCAGCTTGTTCCTCTTCTCTCGACCTCTCTCTCTCTCTACCCCTTTTTCCTCTTGATCTGAAATTTACCATCTTTATAGTAGTTTAATTCTCTCAAAAGAAAAAAAAAAGTCATCATTCCTTCCAAAGCTTTTACCTTAATGTCACTTAAAAAATACAATAACCTTTATTTCCTAATCAAATATTCATGTTTTGTGTTGTCAATATATATATATATTCATGTTTTGTCCTTAGTATATTCTTGAATTTCTCTGAGAAACTTTATGATAAAACACCCTCTTTTATTTATTTATTTTTTTATCTTGATAAAAACACCATCTTAAATATCCTATATATTTAAGTTGTCTATCATATTAGCACTTAAAAGACCACCAATCAAAAAAGAAAAGAAAAAGTTGTTCCTCATGTTCATTATATTCATGTTCTCATATATGGTTGTTATCCATGCAGGCTAGACATGCTAGATCCATGCTTCACCTTCTTGAAGAAACCCTAGATGGGGTTCAACTAAACTCACCAGAAGTTCCCTTTGTGGTCGTGGACCTTGGATGCTCAAGTGGCGATAACACCATCTACATAGTTAATGTGATCATCAAGCACATGACCAAGCGCTATGAGGCCTTGGGACAAGAACCACCAGAGTTCTCAGCTTTTTTCTCAGACCTCCCTAGCAATGACTTCAACACCCTATTTCAGCTCCTACCTCCTCTAGCCAATTATGGTGGTGGTAGCATGGAGGAGTGCCTAGCTGCCGATAATCATCGGTCTTACTTTGCGGCTGGGGTGCCTGGCTCTTTCTACCGGAGACTTTTTCCGGCCAAGTCCATTGATGTCTTTCACTCCGCATTTTCTTTGCATTGGCTATCTCAGGTTAATTATAAATTTGACTCCATTAATCTTAAAAATTGATATCACTGATCTCAAAAAATGTAATTCAATTATTTATTTATATTATATTATTGATGTGATAGTAATTACCTCAGTTAATATGTGCATTTATAAGTAATAAAATAGGTAGAAGGTTTAGACCTATAGCATTCATTTTCTTTTGGTGTGCACTTTAATACCATATTATAGGTACATGATATATATTCTATGCTGACATTTAATATGGTACATAGGTTGTTTGGTACAATAATATATGCAGCCCTAGATAGTAAAAGATCTTAGCCGTCAGATTAATTGCTGGCTTTTAGAAGGTCAAAAGGGTTAATGCAACAAGTCAATTAATTATGGTCCTTAGGGTAGAAAGGAACTGAACCTGTTTTCAAAAGGAAAATGACATGTTTTGAAATTTTATCCTATCAAAAGAAGATAAACCATAAAAATGCTTCTAGCTTTTAGTAAACAAACTGTGGATCATATTATTGTGTCCCAACATATTTTAATTATATAGTTTCTTTCCAATGAATTCTTTAGTGTTGCACTCTTAACTTTTAAGCCTTGAAAAAAAATATGATTTGATTTGTTTGGGAAAGGGGAATTAATTGAAAACTTTAGGGAGAAACTATATTGTAGCTAAGTAATTAACAACAGTTGTTGGGATCATGAACAAAGCTAAATTCAATGATATCTTATGAATACCTTATGAATACTTCTTTGGAGCTCATCAAATTTTAAAACATTATTATAAGCTTATTGGGTTATTAGTGCTCTTAACTCAAAAAGTTAGTAGGGTTGCTCTCAATCCTACTAAGAATGAGAGCCAAAAAAAGAAGGAACAAGAAAAGAAAACTTGTGTATATTTTTTAACGTAGGTAGAGCACCCTATTATTACTTGGCTCCTCAACTAAGGGATACTTTTGAGTACATTTTTAGGCAAGAGAGTTCATTAACTTTGATTTAAACACACAATTGAATTCATAAATACTTTAAAATAAAGAAATACTTTGGAATCTTAGAATTTGAGGATTATAAAATATCTTCATGTGCATGACACTTTGAGAAATAACTTCAGTTGCCTGAGAGTGTGCTAGACAAGAGATCAACGGCGTATAACAAAGGAAGGGTGTTCATCCACGGTGCAAGTGAGAGCACAGCAAATGCATACAAGAAACAGTTCCAGACTGATTTGGCAGTGTTCCTGAGATCAAGATCACAGGAGATGAAGAGAGGTGGGTCCATGTTTCTTGTTTGCTTAGGGAGAACTTCTGTGGACCCCACTGACCACGGTGGGGCCGGCCTCCTCTTTGGGACCCACTTTCAGGATGCTTGGGATGATCTTGTCCAAGAGGTAAAAAAAAAAAAAATTTCAAACATATAATTAAGCACATTTTAGTTTTACTTATTTTCTTTCTTAAAGAGAATCTAAAATTTTAAAACATATTAACCTAGAAAATGTTAGTATTGTACATAAAAATAAACAAATATATAAATAAAGTAAGGGAAAAAAAATGTCAAGCTGAACAGACAAAAATATACACATGCCCATAAATTCATGCTTCTTGTGGACGCTGAATAGTGCACACTATAGGTTCTTTTATCATTGGCAAACTCAAAAAAAAAAAAAAAAAAAAAAAACACCATAAAAGGGGAAATGATTAAGTGGTGGTGTTGGGTTTCAATGCCTTGTGAATTTCACCTAGTCATGATTAAAAATAATCAATTATGGCCGTCCGATAGTCTCTGAAAAACTGGAATCCATTTCTTGTGTCGGCACTCGGCAGCATAAGTACTGTTTGGCAGGTGGGCAGTCCACATTTTTGACCAGGGAATTGGATTTGAGTGTTGTGGCACAACATAATCATACCTTGTAGCATGGCAATAGGGCCATTTGGATCCATCTGATCATTGTTGATCAGAAAATGATTTATTCGAGGGCCCAACATTTACTGTCTTTATAAACAAAGTTAAGATCCTGTCTTTTAATCAACTGCTCTAGGATAGTGTGCATCATTAAATGTTGATGAAGTTTAATAGTAAAATCACACAAAATAGTATACATAGCCCATTACCATTAGGCCAGCCCATGTAATTGATTAAAAGTAAATCATCCTTTAGATGGGCTGCATGTACTTACAAGTTGACTTTGGTAACACAAGGGTTTTATTAGGTTTAGTCCACGCCAATTTATAGCATGTGATATAAAGAGGGTTCAGGATCATCCTGCCCCTTGTGAATTATATCTTTCTTTGTTTTGTTAATAAATTTTATCCATATTCAGAGGGAAAAAAAAAAAAAAAAATCTAAATCTCAACTTCATAATTGGAAATCTTAATGAAGTAAAAAATAAATAAAATAAC
This sequence comes from Quercus lobata, assembly GCF_001633185.2. Lineage (NCBI taxonomy): Eukaryota > Viridiplantae > Streptophyta > Magnoliopsida > Fagales > Fagaceae > Quercus > Quercus lobata. The sequence goes on along the minus strand of NC_044911.1, from coordinate 7,601,413 downwards.
ACTCTTTCAGCCTTTAAAAGGTTCGCAACCATTCAAGAAACATAAATGAGGCTATGCTATTCATTTTTTAAATGAAATGGTGGTTTATACATTATCAATAGTGCCACTCCATGATTTGAGAAATTAGATTTAGCATGATTTTGATATAAGTGATGCTGAAAACATAATTTATTCAACTAGTTAAGATTGTACATTATAATTGTAGTAACATCATTTTTCATATACCTACCACACTTGAAAATTTGGTACAACAAAGACTCATTGTTTTGATATTGTTGCATTAATTGTCCCTAACTATTCCTATGCATGAAATCAATATAGGGCCTTATAAGTGCTGAGAAACGTGACAACTTCAACATTCCTGTGTATGCACCAAGCCTACAAGACTTCAAGGAGGTAGTTGAAGCTGACGGTTCATTTGCCATTAACAAGCTTCAGGTTTTCAAAGGAGGAAGCCCTCTTGTGGTTAACCAGCCTGATGACGCGGCAGAAGTCGGCCGAGCCTTAGCCAACAGCTGTAGGAGTGTGTCTGGGGTCCTAGTTGATGCTCACATTGGTGACAAACTTAGTGAGGAGTTGTTTTCAAGAGTAGAACGCCGAGGCACAAGTCATGCTAAAGTGCTTCTAGAGCAATTACAGTTCTTTCATATAGTGGCATCCCTTTCTTTGGCTTAGAGCAAAGAAAAAAAAATAGCTTTTTTTTTTTTTCTTTTTTATTTATTTATTTAGGCGTGTCATTCTATTGAAGAAAAAGTCAATCACACAAAAGAGAGAAGCAGGAAAGGCTTTAATTTTGATCTCCTATTATTTTTCTTTTCCCTCTCTCTTTTGTGTGTTTCTGTGTGTTAATGTAGCTACTTGATGGCTTTTGTGACTTTGTGTTCCCTTGAATCCAAACTGAGTAAAAAAAGCTAGTAATCCTATTTCATTCTGCTTTCTTTATAGCTCATTATTATGTCTTTCTGTTGTATCAATGAAAGGTCCCCTTCTTTTACCTAACAAGTTGTGAAAATGCCATAAAAAAAAAAGTTGTGAAAATGCCATTTGAATTCAACTTTTATTTTCCTTTACTTTTTTGTTTTCAATAAATGTAGGAGGGTGGGATTGACTAGGGAAGTGACAGTTATTTCAGTTATTACTGACTTATTTGCTCCCTTCTTTTCAAAAGTTATACTTATATCTATTATTTTTCCATTCTTTTTGGTACTCCTTTCTTTTCTTCAACCATAGGATTCTGGCTCTTTTCATTTTTTTCTTTCTTATTTACTATTTTTTAATTAAGCTAATTATCATTGCCATATAGAAAGTTCAAACGAAAAAGAAAATGCTTACTTAGGTCCCCTTACATATAGAGTTTCTATTTCACTTAACTGAGAATTTGAAAAGGTCTTGATAAGAACAAAACATAATTGTACCTGCAATATTATCTTATCAAGTAATCCACTGTATTACGATAAGGTACTTTGTGCATTCAACATATGCATTCTCTTTCTCACAATATGTGAATTATATAATCGTGTCTCTCTTACAATATATGAATTCTATTATTGTGTGAAATCTAAACACATGTAAAGTATATATTTGATAGAGATAATACATATGCTGGATAAATAAAATAATTATTGGTATTACTCAAGGTTTTATATAGATAAAACCATTAAGAAAATCTAGAACTAAAGGTGCCTCAACAACAATAGAAAGCATAGATTGTATTAGAAATTAAATCAATGGCAAGCGTCCCTAGCTCACTGTTCAAACTAATCTTTTGGTGAATAGAATATGATGGTATCAGCCTCTTCGGGTAGTCTAAAGCTTACTCTTTTCTTTAAACTATCGCTTCTTCTCATTGATGAAGAAACACACATTTCTCTTCTACCAATCTCTTCAACTTTCAACAGCCTTTCCAAAGAATAACCGTCCCTGCTAGTATTAGTTTTATCTCCATCTTCTACAGCTAAGTCTGGATAAACCATGTGAGAAAACTGTTTAAGAACATGGTATTCACCTTCAAATTTAGAATCTTGTTCATAAGAATAGCCTGGTGAATTTTTCAGGCACTCCTCTAGGCTAAAGTACTCCCCAATCGTTTTCAGCTGTTGCTTCTCTTTTGCGTGTACTTGGCTCCTCTTCTTGAGCTTGGCCCGTAAGCACTTTGGCTTCATAAACTCAATAATCGTTGTTTAAGAAAGAGAGAAACAAAAACACCTCATTTTTTTCTTATCAAATGTAATATGTAACTATTTGTATAAATGAAAGACCAAATGTAACTATTTTATATTGCACTTAACGTGTATAATGAGTCTATATATAATAGGATAAATGAGGCTATATGTTAGGAAACTTGACGGGGTTTCCAAGAGTGAGAATTTCATTGTGCAATAGCTTAGTTATTACCAAATTGTCAAAAGTATGGTTAAGAGTAAACGAGGTGTAACAATATAATACAAATACACAGTTGCAGTTGTCGCTCAACAATATAAAATTAAGGGCCATAGTTTTTCATCTTAAAATTTCATGGAGTAACTTTACATTCAAACGAAAAGTGGCTATGATTATAAATTTTAGTGCTAAAATTACTTCTCATTAAATCCTCAAATTCCCTTTATATTTTTATTTAAACTAGCATGTAGCCACATGCATATACACGGGTACAATTAAAAAAAAATGTTACAATTATATGATTCAAATTAAACTTTTTTTTTAGAAGAGGTTCAGATTATGCATGGTATTAACTTACACTTTTTTTAAACCATATATTTCTAAAATATGTAATAGTTTCTCATCCTATATACTAGCTTGTAATCCCATGCATATGCATAGATACACTTAAAGATATACAATAAGATGCATAATATAATTCTTATATATATAATTTAAATACTATTGATAACTATTCTTATATTTTGTTAACTTTTTAAAAAATCTTATAAGAATATTATTTGGTATAAAATGTAAACTGTCTATGTTTATTTATTTTTTTTATTACTTCTTAATTTTTGTTAATGTGAAGAAACTTTTTTTTTTTTTTTTACGATTAATTTATTCTAGACTCATTGGTTTTTGTATTTAATAACTTACTTGGATAAATATTTATGATGTGCTCTCACATTTGATTTCTCTCTCTCTAAAAATAAATAATTTAAGACACATGGCACAAAATTGGACTATAATTTAAAATTGTAATTGGACTTTCTATGAGTTTTGCTTATTAATAGGCAAAACTCAGAGTAAGTCTAATTAAAATGGACAAAGTTTAGCTACAAAATTAGTTGTAGCCTTAGGCTACAAACTTACTTAATATCTTTTTATTGGATGTGAATTTTGACAAATCCACCATTGGATTATATATTCTTCTTATATCCTCCATGCTTGTAAAATTTCAAGAAAATTAAAGATCAATAGCTATGTCATCAATAAATTTTTTAAATTGTAAATTTTTGTAATTTAAAATTATGCACTAAATATAAGCTTATAGATCATATAGTAAATGATATCCGATTGACATAAAATTTAACATGTGTATTAAGGGCATAAAGAACATGCAATTCAATGGTTAGATTTTCAAAATATGTTATAGTATTTATTTTATTGAGTGAGTTTGTAACCTTAAGTTACAACCAATTTTGTAGCTAAACTTTGTCCAATTAAAATTTATGTTTGGAGCCTAATTTTGCGTGATATGTGTCAAAAAATTTCTAATTTTGCGTGTCAAGTGGGACCACACTATAAATATATGTACAGAGGTCCTCGAATCACGTATGACTATTTAATAACTCTCTCTATCTCTTGTCTATATATATATATATATATATATATATAAAGTCAAAGCTTCAAAAAAAAAATTAAATTAAAATCTAAATTGAATATGAATTGGAGTCCAATTGTGTCATGTGTCTTATTTAATTTTTAATTTTTGTTCCAAGTGAATTATTGAGTATAAAAAATTCTAAATTCAATTAGATTTTAAACTGTATTTCAATTGGAGTCCAATTTTGTTCCATGAATCCATATAATTTTTTAATTTTTGTGACAAGTGAATTATTAGGTGCAAAAACCGAAGAGTCTATATATATATTGTACGGATGCAATTTGATCCACAACTCAAAAGATTCAGACAATGACCAATAAGCCCACAACAATAGATTTGTTAGAGAGTGGGTTTGTTACTGAACATTCAATGAGTTAAAAGTAACTCACAGTAGGTTAATTAGTGTTGGAATGGCTAAGATGAACAAGTTGAAAAGAAAAAGACTCATTGGCCATGCCCAAGGATGGTATGTTCTTATAGATATTTTCAGACTTATACAAATATTTCAAGTTCTTGGTTACAAAGTGGTTTCTTTTCTGGTTTTCTGATGATCCCTTCTGTAATGGAATCATTTTCCTTTTATACTCCATTTCCTTCTTTCATCTTAGCCTTCCACATGTAGGTTAGATTCTACTCTCCTTGATACTTGTCTCATCAGCACCTTCTTGAAGTCTTTGTGGGTAGCTGTAAGGCTAGAGGTCACTGCGTAGGTATCACTACCACATTAATGCAGTCAGTTGGTTAGATGCAGAGCATTCAATGCGGTGGTAGCAGTTTTCTTTCTAGATATTTCTCAATTCTCTGCTGACTCTTTTCTCTCCAAGGCTTATCCTCCTTCCAAGCATGGTTGTCCACTTCCTAGTACTTGTTGGGTGGTCGAGTTTTAGGTTTCCACTCTGCTTCCTGGGGAGTTTTATCTCCTCGGACAATATCGCCTGCTTGTCATGACCAACTCCCATCCTCGGCCCGATAACCTACTTACCTTTACTAACACTAGTTTGTCCTCGGGCTCTCTGACATCCTCGAGCACGGCCCACGGCCCAATACCCTTATCCGAGCCACTCATCCTCACACACACACACACACACACACACACACACATATATATATATATATTATATGTATAAAATTAGAAAGCATTACATATTTTAAAAATCTATGGTTTAAAAAAGGTGTAAGCTAATACTAAGTATAATTTTAACCTCTTCTAAAAAAATTTATAATTTGAATAGTATAATTGTGATTATTTTTAATTATATTCGTGCATATGCATGAGGTTACGTGCTAGTGTGTGTGTATATATATATATATATAGATAAAAAGTTTTGTAAGAATATTATTAGGTATAAAATGTAAATTGTCCATGTTTACTTTATTTTTATTACTTCTTAATTTTTGTTATTGTGAAGCACTTTTTTTTTTTACGATCCATTTATTCTAGACTTTTTAATATTTGTACTAAATAACTCACTTGGATGAATATTTATGATGTGGTCTTACATTTGATTTTCCTCTCTAAAAATAAATAATTTAGTACACATGGCGCAAAATTAGACTATAATTTGAAATTGTAATTGGACTTTCTCTAAACTTTACCTATTAATATATATATATATATAGAGAGAGAGAGAGAGAGAGAGAGAGAGAGAGAGATTAATTTATGATGTGATCTCGCATTTGATTTTTCTCTCTAAAAATAAATAATTTAGGACACATGGCGCAAAATTAGACTATAATTTGAAATTGTAATTGGACTTTCTCTAAACTTTGCCTATTAATAGGCAAAACTTAGAGAAAATCTAATTAAAATTTACAATTAAAGTCTAATTTTGCGCCATATGTTTCAAAAATTTTCTAAATTTAGGTGTTAAGTGGGGACTACCCCATAAATATACATACAGATTTCCTCAAATCATGTATAACTCTTTAATGACTCTCTCTATCTCTTGTCTATATATATATATATATATATATATATATTAAAAGCCAAAGCTAAAAAAAAAAAAAAAAATCAAATTAGAATCCAAATTGAATATGAATTGGAGTCCAATTGTGCGCCCTGTGTCCCATTTAATTTTTAATTCTTGTGCCAAGTGAATTATTGAGTATAAAAATTGAAAATTCTTAATTCAATTAGATTTTAAATTGGATTTCAATTGGAGTCCAATTTTGCGCTATGAATCCACCTAATTTTTTAATTTTTGTGGTAAGTGAATTATTGGGTGCAAAAACCAAAGAGTCTAAATGTGTATGTGTGTGTGTATATAGATATATTTAGAAACCATTACATATTTTAAAAATCTATGATTTAAAAAAAGTGTAAGCTAATACACTATGTATAATTTCAACCTCTTCTAATTTTTTTTATTTTATAATTTGAATAGTATAATTGTGATTGTTTTAAATTGTACTTATGCTTATGCATGAGGTTACACGCTAGTATATATATATATATATAGATAAAAAGTCTTGTAAGAATATTATTAGGAATAAAATGTAAACTGTCTATGTTTATTTATTTATTTTTATTACTTCTTAATTTTTGTTATTGTGAAACACTTTTTTTATTATTACGATTCACTTATTTTACACTCTTTGGTTTTTGTACTCAATAACTCACTTGGATGAATATTTATAATGTGATACCACATTTGATTTCTCTCTCTAAAAATAAATAATTTAGGAAACATGGTGCAAAATTAGACTATAATTTGAATTGTAATTGAACTTTCTCTAAATTTTTCTTATTAATATGTATACACACACACACACACACACACACACACACTAGTGTGTAGCCCCGTGCATATGCACGGGTATATTTAAAAACAATCACAATTATACATTTTTTTTGGCAGAGATTCAAATTATATGTAGTATTAAATTATTTCTTTTTTTAAACCATACAATTCTAAAATATGTAATGGTTTCTCATATTATATATATATATATATATATATAATTTAGAATTTAATAGGATTTAGACTTTTCGATTTTTTTATCCAATAATTCAATTGCCACAAAAAAAAAAAAAGGATACGTGGTGAAAAATTGAAATCCAATTTAGAATCTAGTTGGATTTGGATTCTTCGATTTTTACACTCTATCATTCACTTGGCTCAAAATTAAAAATTAAATGAGACACATGGCATAAAATTGAGAATCCAGTTAAAATCTAATTGGACTTTCTCTAAGCTTCGGCTATTAATATATACTAGCATGTAACTCTGTGCATATGCATAGGTACATTTAAAACCAATCACAATTATATATATATATATATATATATGATTTGGAATCTAATTGGATCTAGACACTTTAGTTTTTGCACCCAATAATTCACTTGCCAGCACATGACACAAAATTGAACTTCAATTAAAACTCAATTTAGAATCTAATTGAATTTAGACTCTTTGATTTTTGCACCTAATAATTCACTTGACACAAAAATTAAAAAATTGGATGAGACACATGGTGCAAAATTAGACATGATTTAGAATCTAATTGGATCTAGACTCTTCTGTTTTTGCACCCAATAATTCACTTGCTACAAAAATTAAAATATTAGATGGGGCACATGGCACAAAATTGAACTTCAATTAAAATTCAATTTAGAATCTAATTGAATTTAGACTCTTTGATTTTTGCACATAATAATTCATTTGACACATAAATTATATATATATGATTTGGAATCTAATTGGATCTAGACTCTTCAGTTATTGCACTCAATAATTCACTTGCCATAAAAATTAAAAAATTAGATGAAGCACATGACACAAAATTGAACTTCAATTAAAATTCAATTTAGAATCTAATTGAATTTAGACTTTTTGATTTTTGCACCTAATAATTCAATTGACACAAAAAATAAAAAATTAGATGAAACACATGGCGCAAAATTAAACATGATTTAAAATTTAATTGGATCTAGACTTTTCAGTTTTTACACCCAATAATTCACTTGCCACAAAAATTAAAAAAATTAGATGGGGCACATGGCACAAAATTGAACTTAAATTAAAATTCAATTTAAAATCTAATTGAATAATTCATTTAACACATAAATTTAAAATTAGATAAGACACGTGGTACAAAATTTGATTTCAATTTAGAATTTAATTGTATTTTCTCTTAACTTTACCTATATTATATATATATATATATATATATAATATTTAGAATTTAGTTAATTTTAGACTCTTCGCTTTTTTCACCTAATAATTCACTTGTTACAAAAATTAAAATTTTAGATGGACACATGATGAAAAATTGGACTTCAATTGAAATCCAATTCTGAATCTAATTGGATTTGGTCTCTTTGATTTTTACACTCAATAATTCACTTGGCACTAAATTAAAAATTAAATGGGACACATGGCGCAAAATTAAGAATTCCTAAATTATTTATTTTTAGAGAGTTTTATTTCCTAATTTTAGAATCAAATGTTGACCATATCATAAATATTCATCCAAGTGAGTTATTGAGTATAAAAACCAAAAAGTCTAAAATAAATTAATTGAAAAAAAAAAGTGATTCACAATAACAAAAATTAAGAAGTAATAAATAAATATTGACAGTTTACATTTTATACCTAATAATATTCTTACAAGACTTTTTAAAGAGTTAACAAAATATAAGAAAGACTATCAATAGTATTTAAATTATATATATAGAAATTATATTATGCATCTTATTTTATATTTTTAAGTGTATTAATATATACGCATACAGTTACAAGCTAGTATATATATATGTGGTATTTAAAAATCAAATAAATGTCATATGTCACATCTAGATAGAAATGAAAAGGAATCACTAGATTCAATTGAAGAATTCCATTGATGTGATCCATATCATAATCATTAACATGTCAATTTGTAAATATTTTGAAATAAAATTGTTAATAGTTTCCTTACCTTCATTACTGCTTATCCACCTTTTCACGAGGACAAATTTTTAAATGGTAAATGTGTTGATGAACAAGATCGACCTTGTAAATTAGCATGGTTATTGGACACAAAACAAGAAAGACAACATTTTACTTATATTGAGGACAAACCAAGGCCTTGTATTCAGTAGATAAGGTACTGAATGGTTAAGCATATTACTTTGGTCAATTAACTAAATTGGAAAATGGTTTATATCCCAAACTTTTTGACGGTTAGCAGTTGTATTACTTATGGTTTGTCTTGGTAGTATCTATTCATTAAGAAGAGTCTGCGTAAATGTTAAAAAGGGTCCTGAATTGAGATTAAGAATTTAGAACACAGTGCCTGAACCCTGAAGACCTTATTCATGATGCCAATGTGGCCATGGGAATGGCAAGTACGAAGAAATGATTATTAGGTGCTCTCATAATATAATTGATGTAGTACTACAATACAAATAAGTCACCTAATTCAAAATTTTAACTTTTTTTACACTTTTTAGTTTGAAGAACAAGGCAACTATTGCTATTGTGGAATTAGTGTCCCATCCAACTAGAATCATTCTGTTCCAAGTTTCAACATTGGAAGCTAACAAAATTTATCCATATATGCTACAATTAAAGGACACCTTAATTGGGCTTGGCTATCGTTCAATTAGGAAAGACTCCTAGAGTTGTAGTCCACGAAAACCATTTTTCTCGTTTCTGACTCTACTTGTGGGGCATGAAAATTGAAGAAAACACTTGTTCAATAACAAACCACCCTGAAGTTGCCATTAACAAAACACTGTACCAATTTGATACTCTCTTTTTTTTTTTTTTTTTTTTTGATCATTAATTTGATACTCTCTAATAGTTTAGCTAGAAGCAAAGTAACTCAATTCTAACAATTCAATGGGCTGTACCAGAAAATAAGTAATTTGGTCAGGGTAAATAGTTGGGTAATAAATATATGTATCTACTCAACTGCAAGCAATTTTGTATTTTTTTACCCCCATTAACTGGACTGTTTTAACTTTATATTTATGTGAAGACAGCGTATTGTGTATTAACTGGGCAGACACCACCAGTATCACGAAGTCCAAAAAACTTGGGCCACATAATGTTTGTTCTATGATCACTTCCTTTTCCTAATTATTCATATGACCACTTTTTGGCACGACACAACCGACACTACATAGTACATGGTACATACTTATTGAGATTTGAGACGGCCCAGAAGTAATGGCCTTTTCCTTTTCTGTTCTTACAAAACCACGCCTGAGTTGAGCCTCAGGCTCAACCAAACAATTGAGGGTTCCAAGATCACTGCCACTAGTTAACAATTTTGCCTTAATAATATGAACCACTTATTTTATGTGACAGGCATTCTGAGTCTCTGACATCACAATACTTTTTTGAGACAATTTAGAAGCAATTCTCTTTCTTCAGTTGTTATCAACATATGTTAACAACAGTGTCTTAACAATTCTGAACCAAAAAAAAAAAAAAAAGACAGAGAAAGTAAAAATAGTCTGATGCTTGAGCCTCATGCTTGACTAATAATTTCCACACCAACGCATCTCTGGCATTACATTTGAGACAGTCCAGAAATTTGTTGCTCTTCTTGAGCTCTATGACCACTGACCACTCCATCCTTCGACAATCCGACATTACATGCTTATTTGAGACAGCCCAGAATTATTGCTCTTCTGGAGTTCTTGCTGTTGTCACATAAAGCTGAATCCAGATCCGATTCCCACTGTCCGTGGTTAGGTCTAAAATTAATATGTTCTTACATCAACGATTTTTATGTGCAAGGAGCGGCTTGTAAGAGCATCTCCAACCGTCACTGTAAAGCCATTTTTGGACCACCAAATGTTACGGTTCACGCTCCAGCAGGTTCTCCAAATTTTTTTTGAAGTTGCAACAGTAGTTCTCTAAATCTAGAGAACACTGTAGCACCTTCAAATCAATTTTTTTGCTTAAAAAATTATCCCAGCTACTATTATATCAATTCTTTCTCTCCTCCGGATTTCTTTTTTTCTCGCATTCTCTCCGTTTCTCACATAATCCAAACACAAAACAAAATCTAATTCTTAAAATAAAGTTGAATTAGAACAAGCAAATATGAAAAAAAAAAAAAAAAAAAAAAAAAAAAAAAAAAAAACAAGCCGATCTGACCCCGTTTCTCACATAATCCAAACACAAAATACAAAACAAAATCCAATTCTTAAAATAAAGTTGAATTAGAACAATCAAGTATGAAAAAAAAAAAAAAAAAAAACAAGCCGATCTGACCTAAGCCGATCGGTGGGGAGGACGACGAGCAACGGTGGAGATGCATGCGGTGGAGGTCCAAGCCAATCCCTCCTCTCTCTCTTTTCTCTGATATGAAGCGCTGGAATGTTCTTGAGGTGAAAAAGAAAATAAAAAGAAGGGGGGGGGGGGTTGTGTGTCTTGTGTGGAGGAGAAAAACAAGAAAAAGAAAAAAAGAAAAACAGAAATGAAACGTGGATGAAAATGAAATGAAAGGAAGAAAAATAATATAAAAAATAAAAAAATTCTAATTGAAAAATACTACCACAATATTTTTATAATATTTTCACAATAAATTTTAAGTAATAGATTGTTATTAGTTAATATTGACGAATAAAAAAATAATTTCAATAGTGGGTTCAAATTAGAACTAGTAACAACTTTCCACATAAATTTTGTTGTAAAAGTATTGCGTAAAATGTTGTGAACATAACATTTTTCATTGAAAAATATATTTGTTAAAAAAAGAATAAATGATGATTAAAAAAAGAATAAACAATGAATGAAGAAATAATATTTAAATGAGATAGAGAATCTGTTAGAAGTGTATTTGAAAAAATAGGTAGATAAAAACTAAATATCACTGTTCATTCTTCAAACAGTACAAAAATTTGGAAAAGCTACTGGAGATGCTCTAAGTGGTTTAGGATTCAAATAAAAAAAACACTTAGGAAACCATTATTGCTCTTCTTGAGTTATTACTGTTGTCATATAAAGCTAAATCCAGACCGATTCGCACTGTCCATGGCCCGTTAGGTCTGAAATTAATATGTTCTTACATCAAAAGTTTTTTATGTGCAGGGACAACATGTACGGGGATTTAGGATTCAAAAACAACATAGGAAACATTATTACTGTTGTCACATAAAGTTGAATCCAGACTGATTCCAACAGGCCATTAGGTCTGAAATTAATATGTTCTTACATCAACATTTTTTATGTGCAAGGAGCAACATGTTAAGGGGATCTAGGATTCAAAAGCAACATAAGAAACAGTATTGGTCTGTATGATGGGAGGCAAACCCACTCCCGCTTGTTACCATCTTGAATCCATATAATCAGACTCATAAAGCAGCAAAAGAATCTGTGGTGTATCAATAATTACATTCACAGTCTCATAACATAAATAAAACCCTTGGCATTTCATTTATGATTCCAAATAATATTTACAAATCAAACCATGCAAAATACGAAACAGAATACAGAACCAACTCTAAAATGCCATTCTGCCGGACATTAAAGACTTAGTGACTGGCGGATGGTTTTGTCAGCAATTCAAGCGATTTCTTCAAGTAGTCTACTGCAATTGACACGTCGTCAAATGCCAGCGCCCCTACCGCAAATCTTGCAGCTTTATGTGCCTCGGCAATTTTCTCGGGTGATGGCTGATAGTTACTGTCATATTGATATGTTTGAGCAGCAGCAGGGGAAGGTTCTGAAACAGTCCCATTTGTGCTGCTCGAACGCTGTGGGGCATTTGGTGTGTAGTTTGTCACAGGAGGAGCTGTGTGATGAGAGTAGGAAGCATCAGAGCCCTGATAGTAAGAAGGATAGTTAGATGGAACTGCAGGGAGGCTACTTTCTGAAAAACTTGGATAAGTTTGGAAATGGGGATAAGAGTAAGAGGAAGTTTCATGAGGAGGGAAATTGGAAGGCAGATGCTGTTGAGGTTCTTGTGGGTAAGATTGATGGTGGTATGGCTGAGGATAAGTAGGACTTTCTGAACTGTTTGTTGCGGGTGGTGGATGAAAGTCGTGGGATGGGTAACTGGAAGTAGGGTAAGAAGGAGGTGATGGTGAAACATAGGTTGAACGCTGGTTGTCTTTATCATGGAACTGAACTGCTGGAGGAATGATTGGAGAATGTTGGTCATCCCTATCATGGAACTGAGCAGCTGGAGGAATGTTTGTAGAATGCGGGTTGTCAATATCATGGCCCCGTGACGATGGAAGACTTTGTGTAGAATGCAGGCTGTTTCCTTTATCATGGAACTGAAGTGATGGATCAGATTCAGGTCCAGGACTGGTAACTGCAGTTTCGCTTGGCCCAATATCCTGCAAAGATAAATATAATAAAAGATTTCTTAGAATTGTCATTCTTAAGAATATTACCTAACGCAAGCAACTTTTGATTTATGAGCAATTAAAAATCAAGAGTTTCGAAGTGAACATTTATTAAATCAGTGGGTAAAATGCAAAAAAAAACACTTTTTTGGAGTCAGCTTCTTAAACTGTAAGACATTTTCCACAGTATCCAAGATTATGATCCATCATGGAAAAGCAAACAAATCGATTCCTTGCTACAATTAAGCAAAAATTATTTCTTCTTTACCATATTCATGAACCAATAAACTAAAATTATTTAAAATATAGTTTCATTTAACATAATGAGCTAACAAGGGGAGAAGAAGAGTGAGAATATTATTGTATGAATGTAAACATGTTCCCCACCCCCCAGAAGAGAGAGAGAGAGGGCAAAAGGGTTCCCAAGAAAATATACACGTGCATGTATGTGTGTGTCACATTTCATTGCTTATTCCAGATAATTCTAATAAAATCCCGTTGTTTTATTTTACAAGAGTAATCTAAATTAGAGTTTAGAACCATACATATGAGCCACTAAGTGAGGGAATTGACAGATCATCATCACCAGCAGGCGGGCCTGGGTTTGGCTTCCTTCCTTCTTTTAAAGCTTTCCTTATATCTGCTGCTTTCCAAGCTGCATACTTCTGCTTCTCCTCAAGCTGTAAAAGAGGGCTATTGCTTGAAAACTATAAAAAAGCTATCCTATGTTTTTGATAAGTGAAAGCCTATTCTATGTTCCTAATATCACAAAGAGTTACTAAGGCCATAAATAACATGATCAGAACTCACATCAAATTGGAGTACCCCAAACTGGTTGATAATCTCAAAGAAAATGCTTGCAGCATAAAATGTTTTTGCGGTATTCCTGTAAAAAGTTCAAAAAAAATAAATGTGAAATCAGTTGCATTATGTATGTATATATGTATATATGATTCAATAAAAATTTAGTGAGTAGTTTAACATTGCTTAAAATCACATTAAGTGTAACTTGATCCTCATTGAGGGAAAACAACTCTTCTTTTTGTTTCATTTTTCCCCCTTTCAAGCATGATGAACAACTTTTATTTTTGTTTCTTTTTCCCCCCTTACAAACATAATGATTCATCAGAAGCGTTTTAAGGTGATTCACATTGCGAAGTCTCTACTAGTAAACTATAAGCCCTCAATGGCTCAGGTTTATTGACGAAAATTAAAATGAAGTTGCAAGCCATATAAGTGCGAAAAGTTAGAAATAATGAGGAGTCCTAAAAGTCGTATCTCCTATATTATTAACTCTTTGTTCCAAGATTTAGGATAATCAAGGTAAAGGACAGATTGAGGAAGATGAAAATGGGAAGCCGTGAGAACAGGTGAAATCCTTGTTGAAGTTTGGAAGTGCTTGGATGATGTGGGTTAGTGCTGATTCACAAACTTTTTCAATGAGATCTAGTGTTAACAAAATGCCTAGTGAGTGGAGGAGTACTCTAATAACTATTTACAACAGCAAGAGAGATCTTTAAAATTGTACAAAATACTGTAGAATTTAAATAAATAAATAAAATGAATCACACTATGAAATTTTAGGAGAGAGTAATTGAACATAGGTTAATAAACAAAACAAAAATATTATAGAATCAATTTGGTTTTATGTCAAAGTGATTTGCATAGAAGCTATTTTCTTACTTAGATGCCTAATAGAAAAATATGGGAGAGGCCAGTAAAGATCTTCATATGGTTTTATTGACCTAGAAAAAGCATATGATAGGGTCCCAAGAGGGGTAAAAAAAGAAAAAGTTCCTTTGAAGTGTGTGTGTATATATATATATATATTTTTTGATAGGTAAAGTTCCTCTAAAATATATTAAGTTGATTAAGGATACATATTGTAACTAGTGAGAACAAGTGAAGGCATTATAAGTGAGTTTCCTATTACTATAGGTTTGCATCAAGAATCAGCACTAAGGGTGTGTTTGGATAGAACTTATTTTGCTGAAACTGAAAACTGAAAACTGAAAACACTGTAGCAAAATAATTTTTAAATGTATGAATAGTGCTGTGGGACCCATTTTTAATGAAAAATTGATAAAAAATGAAATTTGTGGGTCCGTAAACAGTGCACATGTGCACTGTTCACTGCAGAAAGTCAACATTTGCGGTTACTGTTCAATGAACAGTAACCGCAATACTCCAAAAACGCATGAAAACCAAAAAAAAAAAAAAAAAAAAAAAAAAAAAAAAAAAGAACAAAAACGCAAAGTAGAAAACGTGAACGTGAATAAGTTGAATACAAACACACACTAAGTCCAAATCTCTTTGCATTAGTGATGGATGAGCTCACTAGAATTGATTCAAGAGGAAGTCCTTGGTGTATGATTTTTGTAAATGATATGGTTTTAGTGGATGAAATCAAACGTAGAGTTTATGTCAAGTAAGAAATTTGGAAAGAAGAATCTAAAGGCTTTCAATTAAATTGAAACAAAGATGAAAGGGTTATAAGACTTGACCAAAAAAGAGAGAGCTTATGATATCTTGGACCAATAATTCATAAGGATGGAGAGACTGAAGAGGATGTGAATCAAAGATAAGAGCAAGTGGATGAAGTAGACAAGTGCATCAAAAGTTGTGTCATCGTAGAATACCTATTAAATAAAAGATTTAATTTCATACAACCTGCTATGTTCCATGGTACTCCAAATGTTGGGTTGTTAAGAAACAACATTCATAAAATGAGTAATTAAAATGAGAGTGTTGAGAGTCACTTAAGATGGTTTGGTCATGAGAGAGATTAATGCACCAGTGAGAAAGAGCGAGTTTATTCAAGTTAAGGAAACCAAAAAAGGTAGAGAAAGACCAAAAATGACATTTGTATTAGTGAAAAAAGACATGTCAATTAAGAAAGTAACAAAGAGTATAACTTTGGATAGAATAGAATGATGGAAAAAAATACATATAGCCAACCCTGACTAATCTATTGAGAATTCATAGTTGATCCCAAAAATTTTGGAACTAAGCCTTAGTTGTTTTATTTTATTTTATTTTTTTTGTTGATAGGTTGAACTAAGCCTTAGTTGTTGTCGTTGTAATGTTTTTACAAGATTGTTAATTCGTTATATCGATACCATACCCAACACCAGGCATTTACATACATTACAAATCACATATACCATCACTATACTCTACCACAACCATCAACTAATTTGCAAAAGTCATCAACCATCAACTGTTTAGGTCACATTGCTAGATTTCCATATTCAAATCTTGTGAAAATAATGAAACAAAGGACCCTCAAGTCATGAGTTATTCATTTCATCAGTGCCTCACAACAAGAGGTGTAGATAAACTATAGTCTCTAAGATTACAACTATAGGTGTAGACAGACTAGAGTCTCTAAGAATATAACTAGAGGTTAGTCAAGAGGCAATAGCATTCAACGTCTTTTAAAATGATAGTCATATATGAGAAACAAGATTCGACATACAAGTCAGCTCGTCCTGCACGATCTTGCTTGTCTGCCTTCGCAAAGACATTTAAGGCAAAACCCTCCAGATGCAATCGGTCTTCAGGCCCCAACTTTAGTGACTTCTTGTCCTGTAAAGGACAAATGGCAGTAGACATCAATATGGTGAGAGATATTGAGATTAAACAAACTTAATAAATTTCTATAGATCTTCAAGAGACAAGTTTTTTATACTCCCTGTATACTTGGGCGACTTAATTTTTTTATATCAATGAATTTTTCCATTATTACTCTCAAAAAAAAAAAGTTCTGCCTACATAATGCTTGAAGTTTTGAGGACTTTGTTTTATTGGATGTTAGATTGGGGTTCTTTTTCCATGTATTCATTAATAGATATGCTTGATCTTTGTACTTTGAAAGGTTGATTTTCATGCTCCCATGTATACTCCCTGTGTACTTGGGGCTCTTTTTTTTTTTATCAATAAGATTGTTATTTATCAAACACACACACACCAAGTTCCATCTATCTCCTACAACAACTCAATGTCAGTAGATATTCTTTCACAATATCTACTTGATAAGTCCATTGTAACTATAAAACTGAGTGATACGTATCCGTTTGGGAATAGCTTATCTAACTTTTTGCTGAAAGTATTATAAATAAAAGGTAAAAGTTAAATAAAATAAGTGGGTGACTCACGTGAGACCCGCAAATAGTAAGAAAAATAAGCAATAAGTTAGCTTATAAGTGCATCCCAAACAGGCATGTAGGATAGAAGGTATAGGATGGAACAGAATCGAGCCTATGGGCTAGTTGCTCCTTAGAATGCCCCACCAAAAAAAACATAATAATAATAAATAAAAATTCAAAGTTTCCACTCTTAAAAATAACTATGACATCTTATAAAGAATTAACCTCATGATGTTCTAAATTCTAATATACAACCATTTCAATGGTTTTCAATAATGATTTCAGCTTAAGTATTAGTCATCATCAAATGGGGCAATATCCCAAACTTCTATTTGAAACAATAAGAACTTGGAAATTTCCCTATAAATAAGCAAATCCAAGATTCAAATTTAACGCTTGGAGGACCGTAATAACTTCATGAACTTCGAAGTTCAAACAAAATTCTAGTTACAATGAGCGTCGCTTGTAGTAATTGCTTCCACCCTGAAGCACTAGAATTATAAACAAATTGATAAACCGAATGAAAACCCCACATTTTGAAAGAACATACTCTCCAGTCAAATCCAAAGAAGCAGCATATAAGAAGTAAAGAAATCATTTCATTCTTAAAAAATGACCAACTTTTGTTAAGGAAATCATTTCATTCTTTAAAAATGATCAACTTTTGTCACCATATTAATAACATTTAAGCCTAAAACCTATCCCACAAGCAACCACAAACTCTCACTATGGAGCAAAATATATGAACAATGTGAGGGCATTACAGGCAGAAGAAACATATTGTATAAAGTCCAAGCAGCGAAGTGGTTGCCAAAAAATGTTTTAGCACATTTGGATTAGGCAACAGGAAAATTGACACTCTGCTTGAAAGCCTCAGTACCAGTGCAAATACAAATCAGACCAACATTTAAATTTGCAACAGTTTTCCCAGCAGACAAACAGTAAATGAAATATTTACTATTAATTCTAATATGCATGAAATATAGAACCAAAATAATGGTCTTAGAGCATGATTTCCACATAAGTATAATTCAACGTTAAATCAGGATATTATTAACCCCAAAGAATAGCACAAGCTGCTAGGGACCATGCCTCATGAAGAGGTGGTCACTAGTTTTAATCTCCCATTCACCCTCCCTTGGGGCCAAATCTGAGAAAAGGGACATTATTCCAAACATTTCAAAATTCAAATTATCACTTGGAGCACCACAATAACTTCACAAACTTCAGACAACATTTTTCTTTTTTTCTTTTTTATGATGTGGAACCTCACCAAGGCAAGGCCCTTTGGACCTACCACTGGGGAGTAAACAATAACATTCTAGTTACTATTAGTTTCACACAAAGTAATTGCCTCCACGCTCAAAGCTACAAAATTTATAATTCTCCTTACCAAAACTATCAACAGAGTGAACAGACAACCCTAAACTCTACTCAAATACACATAAAAGGTACACAAAAAGTAAAGAAATCCTTTTGTTCATGATTAATAAGATTTAAGCACGAGACCTATCCAACTAAAGAGCAAAAATAAATTACCAGTGTCAATGAAAATTCATATGTGAGGGCATTACAGGCAGCAGAAACATATTGTATCAAGTTTAAGCTGCAAAGCGGTTCCCAAATTGTTTTAGCACATTCAGATTAGGCAACCGGCAAATTAATGCTCTGCTCGGAAGACTTAATACCAGTGCAAATACAAATCAGACTAAATTTTTAGTTTCTATGAGTTTCCCAACAACCAAACAATAAATGAAATATTTACTACATATATTCTAATATGCATAAAATATATGACTGTAACGATGGTTTTGAATCAAAATTTCAACAGGAAGTGCTGTTCAA
This sequence comes from Quercus lobata, assembly GCF_001633185.2. Lineage (NCBI taxonomy): Eukaryota > Viridiplantae > Streptophyta > Magnoliopsida > Fagales > Fagaceae > Quercus > Quercus lobata. Next base: position 7,582,320 of record NC_044911.1, on the reverse strand, counting down.
TGATAAAACAGGAAATTAATAATCCCAAGGGGTGGCACAATCAACTAGGTACCACACCTCATGAAGTAAGGTCACTATTATAAATCTCCCATTCCCCCTTCCCTTGAGGCTAAAGTTCAACCCAAAAAGAAAGAACATATTCCAAAATTCTTTGGAACCAAAGAGTTTGGATATTCCCCTATAAAATTAAGTCCAAAATTTGAATTATCACTCAGAGGTCGATAATGACTTCACAAGAATTCATAAACGATGTGAGGGCATTACAGGCAGCAGAAACATACCACATAAAGTTTAAGCTGCAAAGCGGTTCCCAACAATTGTTCTGGCACACTCAGATTAGGCAACCAGCTAATTAACCTTTGCTTGGAAGCCGCAGTACCAGTGCAAATACAAATCAGACTAAACCTTTAGATTTTACCAATTATACCAGCAACCAAACGGTAAATGAATATTTCCTATTTATATTCTAAAATGAATAAAATATAAAACTGTAACAATGGCTTTGAATCATGATTCCACAGTAAGTATTATTCAACATTAAAATGGGATATTATGAATGCCAAACTGTAGCACATTCAGCTGGGAACCATGACTCATGAAGTAGAGGCCACTAGTTCAAATTTCTAATTCTCCGTCCCCTTGGGGCCAAAACTAAAAAAATAAGGACATTATTCCAAACCTCTTTTGTAATCAAAAAGAATTTGGAAATTTCCCTATAAAAACTGTCAAGTCCAAAATTGAATTGTCACTCTGAGCACCATAATAATAACTTCACAAACTTTGGTACAGCATTTTAGTTACCATTAGTTTCACACAAAGTAATTTTACCTCCACTCTCAAAAGCTTCAAAATCTAATCCTCCATACCAATACTATCAACAAATCAATGAATCTAATCTTTGATCAAATACAGATAAACAATATACAAAAAATAAACAAATCCTTTCGTTCATAAAGTAATAAGATTTAAACCTAAGACCTATCTAACGAAAGAGCAAACACAAACTCTCACCATCCATAAACAATGTGAGGGCATTACAGGCAGCAGAAACATATTTTATAAGGTTTTAAGCTGCAAAGCGGTTCCCAATGATTGTTTTCGCACATTCAGATTAGGCAACTGGCAAATTAAGATGCTCTGCTTGGAAGCCTCAGTACCAGTGCCAACACAAATCAGATAAAATTTTTAGGAGTTTTCAAAGCAACCAAACAGTAAATGAAAATTTTTACAATTTATATTCTAATATGCATAAAATATACAACCAAAACGAAGGTTGTAAATCATGATGTCAACAGTGTGTTATCCAACGTTAAAAAGGGACATTATAACCCCAAGGGGTAGTACAATTAGTAGGGGGCCACGCCTCATGAAGGGTCACTAGTTTAAATCTCCCATTGGCCTTTCCTTGAGGCAAAACTAATGAAAAGGACATTATTCCATAATTCTTGAAACCAATAAAAATTTCAAAATTTCCCAATAAAAACTTTGGTCCAAAATTCGTATTATCACTCAGAGCACCATAATAACTCACCGAAGTTCAGGGCAATATAGTAGCTACCATTAGTTTCTTTGATAACATAGGGAACCTTTCTAAAGAAGAGCCCTATGGACTCGCCTTTAGTCAGTAAAACCTACCGGCAACTGAACCAACCTGCCAGAGCCAAGTGCCAAGAAAGCCAGGGGCAGTTTATGCTCATGCTTAGGAGCACATAATTACCATTACTTTCATACACACTTCATTACCTCCACTATCAAAAGCTTCAAAATTTATAATCCTTCATACCAAAAAATCAACAAATTGATAACCCTAACAACCCCCACCTCACACCACAACTCGCCAAGCAATTCAAAAGAACATAAACTCCAATCAAATCCACATAAATGGTAAACAAATCCTTGTGTTCATGATTAATAAGATTCAAATCCAACGGAAAGAGCAATCACGAATTATCATTTCTCAATATGGGCGAAAAATTCAGAAACAATGTGAGGGCAATACAGGCAGCAGAAACATATCGTAAAAAGTTTTAAGCCGCAAAGCGGTTCCCATCAATTGTTTTAGCACATTCAGATTAGGCAACTGGCAAATTAAGACGCTCTGCTCAGAAGCCTCAGTAGCAGTGCAAAATTCAAATCAGATTAAAATTTTTAGGTTTTTCTAATGATTTTCTCCGCAATCAAACAGTAAATAAAATAAAAAATACCGATCTAGAGCAATAATAATAAATAAATAAAAGAGAGAGAGAGAGAGAGAGACCTTTTCGAGCTGTTTCATGAGGGAAATAAGGAGGGAATTGGTGGTTTTGGTGCGCTCGCTTTGTGGTATTTTGAGCCCTCGTTCCATTGCGTATAATCGACCTGCTCATAATCGCAAACAGATTGGAGGACTATACTATACGGCGTCGTAGTCAGAGTGATTTAGGGTTTTAGATAGAAAATGCAGAGAGAGAGAGAGACATACAGTAATAAGCGACGAGAGGCTCGTGCTTTTGTAACTCATCGGCGCGTTGGAGATACGGTAGGAGAAGCTTCGCTGGCTCGTTCTCGCCCGCCATTGAATCTGATTCCCAGAGAGAGAGAGAGAGAGAGATGCGTAGATAGAGAGATTAGAGAAAATGCTACGATACGACGCCGTTAGGGGGAGTCTATATATCTTCGACGCTAAGATTTTAAACTGCAATTCGTACGTGTAAGGTTCGAGACTCGGACCAGGGGCGGCAATGCTAGTCACATTGAACACATCGTGTCAAAACCCGTCAACGTGTAAGCAATATGAGCTCGAGCTCATCAGTATCAAGCAAGATTTTGTAGTCACATTTTGCTCTTTTTGATTATTAACTTATTATTTTTCTATATACTATGATTTCATGACTAAAATATTTTACCCATTCACAATTTTATGAATTTTTACTACAAATAGACTCTTTATATCATCAATAAGCTACTAACAATAATCAACCATCAATATACATATTGACAAACCTATACAATCAAATTTCAAGTGTATAAGTTACTCTAAAAAAAAAAAATTTCAAGTGTATAAAAATATTTTTAGACAAGTATACATATAAATATATAATATTATATATAGTTAAATCGAGCCCTCATGTTCACGAACGGTGACAGCTCTAGGAATATTTTTGAGGGGAGTTATTAAGAAACTTAAATTAAATATAATTTAATAAAAATATAATTTGAATATATCTAGTTATCACTAAAAAAATTGCAAAGACATGAATTTTTACAATTTCTTTCTACAAGTTTTCATATTTTAAAATCATTACATGATAGTTTATTATTAGCTATCATTATCTATTGTCAATGTAGATTTGACAATTTTATTTTGTTGATTTTATTTATCTTTTTATTTTTATGCAATTTCAATTATCTATTTCTCATTGTTTTATAAAAATGTTTTAATCTAAATGACAAAAATCAATTCACTTGCACTTTATTAATTATTGATCAACACGACTATACTCATCTATATATAAATAATACACTAAATGTCTATTTAACCAATCAAATTCTTGAACAATGACTAACTTTGTAACAAAAAATTATTATAACTTGATAACAATATACACACGTGTGACAAACCCTCTATATATTCTAATTATTAAATTATAAAAGTTAGATTATATTTATACTATACATGAACATATTCACATACATTATAATTCACATAAATAACATTATAACAAAAAAATAATAAAAATAAAACACATATTAGACACACACACGTGCGCACACACACATAAAATATAAATTTATAATAAAGGGAATTTATAATAGATAGAGAGACACTTACAACTCACAAATATTCACTCTTTAATTTTAGAGTTGAAAGATACTGAGATAATCAAATTGAGAAGAGTGAGATGAGATTCATTAAAGAGAGATCTACTATTTGTGTTGTTATTTGATTTTGGACTAGGCTGCCTGATATGTGATTAGAATGAGTAAGATTTAAGTCAGGGTATGCAATAATATTTTTAATGGTAAATTGAACTAATAAAAAAAATATTATATACATAATTTTGTTTTCCTCTTTCAAGTCAGGGGGTTCATTTGAACCCCCGTAGTAGCTCTAGCATCACCCCTATTCACGAACTTGTTCATAAACACATTATAATGTTTGAGCTTAGTTCATTTAGTATTCAAGTCTAAACTTAAGGCTTAACTTGAATTGTTTTATAAACAAAAGAACATAAACAAGCTTTTTCATGAACTGAGCTCGAGATGTTAGTAACCAGCTTTGTTCATTTACAGTCCTACTTTCAATCACCTTGAGAATATTCTATTTATATGAATAAATGTCATTTTTATCATACATGCATTTGGATTCTAACCCTTTTTATCCAAAATAGTGAGAAAAATATATTTTCGGGTTGTTTTTCTTAGATTGTGTATAAAATGAGTCAAAATTGGTATAGTCATGCCAACTCACTTAATAAGCATATTGTGTTAAGATTGAGAGATTTTGACCAGTAGCGGCTTCATGATTTTTTATCTAGGGGGGTCAGCATTGGTGGAGCTAGAAATTTTATCGTGGGTAGGGAAGAAAACAAAAATGACTACTTTTTTTTTTCTTTATATACCACTTCCATACAATTTAGTATACAAAACAACTATATTGTACAATAGTCTAAAATTTATTAATGGTTTAAAGATCAGTAAGACAACAACTATTGAATGCATAAACAAATATAATTAAATAATTAATCATACAATTTTGTCAAATAACTAATCAAACATTTAATATAACATAGATGTGGATACAGATATGTTGGTTGTATCGCTAGTGTAATTTTTTGCTGGTGAAGAAGAAAGTGCAGGAAAAACAATTTCATTCCACTGTCAATGCTAAAGTAAGCCAAAGTCCAAGAGAGAAGGTTTTTTTTTTTTTTTTTTTTTTTAATTTATTTTTATAATCGAAGAGCAAAAATCTGAAACATTTTTTTCTTTCTTATAAAATTAAATATTTTAAGAGCAATGCTATTAATACAACACTTTCACAAAAATTTCACAACAAAATTTAGGTGGCACAACTATATTGTATAATAGTCTTAAAAAATTATTAATGGTTTAAAGATCAGTAAGACAACAACTATTGAATGTATAAACAAATAGAATTAAATAATTAATCATACATTTTTGTCAAATAACTAATCAAACATTTAATATAACACAGATGTAGATACAGTTATGTTGGTTGTATTGCTAATGTAATTTTTTGTTGATGAAGAAGAAAAGTACGGGAAAAACAACTTTATTCCATTGTCAATGCCAAAGTAAGCCAAAGTCTAAGAGAGAAGGGTTTTTTTTTTTTTTTTTTTTTAATCGAAGAGCAAAAATCTAGAACATTTTTTTCTTTCTTATAAAACTAAATATTTTAAGAGCGATGCTATTAATACAACACTTTCACAAAAATTTCACAACAAAATTTAGGTGGCAAGTCGTTAAATGTAGGTAACAAAGTTATGTTAGTTGCAGGTCCATATAAAAAAAGTTACAACTTACAACTTACCACTTAACTTTTTTGTGAAAATAGTACTAAGATGATCATATTTAAGTTAATTTCAGCTAGGTTTTAAAAAAATTAGGGTAAGCGTGTTCAAAATTTTATTTTAGGAGTCAAAACAAAAACAAAAAATTTATTTTATATATTTTTGTTTTGGGGGGCAGGTCGTAATGCAATCCCTGATTTTAACATGATTATTAAATAAATTGGATTAGAATTAAGCTATGTATTTGAAAACCCTTGCCATGACACAATAGGAGCATAACCCACTAACACAAATTGTTGCTCTGGATAAAGTTTATTACAAAATTGGTTGTAACCTAAGGTTACAATCTTACTTAATATCTTTTTATTGGAGATGAATTTTGACAAATCCACCATTGGAGTATATTTTCTTCTTATGTTATCCATGTTTGCAAAATTTCTAGAAAATTAAAGATCAATAGTTATGTCATCAATAAACTATTTAAATTGCAATTTTGTAGTTTAAAATTATGGAAAAAATATAATCTTATAGATCATATAATAAATAATATTCGATTGGTACAAAATTTGACATGTGTGTGGTAATGTTAATTGTGGAAGGGGTACGATCGGAATACAAAATATAGCCCGTGGGCCTAGTCCGAGGAGGTAGAAGAGCCCATACTCACATTAGACTTGAACCAACACATAAATGAAAACTTGAGAATAAGGGATGAAGAAGTGATCGCCCAAGGATCAGGCCAAACTCTCATTGGGAGGCGTAAGGCAGGCCACTTGCACTAGAAAATAGACTACCGAAGAAAACGGTAGAGACGTGCAAGCAAAGAAGAAGGGAAGTATCCAGACAAAGTAACCATCATCTCCGCATTCAATGCACTGCACCAACTCAATTGACCGCATTAATGGAGGAATGATCTCTGAACTGTGCCTTCACAGCTTGCAGCACATTCTACCACTTCCAGCAAAACCTTGATAGGACAAACATCTAAAGGAAGGTCAGTGACTGTACAAGTGGAGGGCTAAGATGCAATTTAGCTAATTATATAAAGGAAGGAAGCCCCAGTAGAAGTAGAGACGAAAAAATGAAAAGAAATACTGGCATTGTATAGCACTATCATGTGATTAAGACTTGAATATTATATGAACAACTACTCTTCGGCCAAACCCGAGGAAGAGTTAATCCCAAAAATCTATTCTTCTTTCATGAGTTATCTAACTTTATCCTATCCATTTAAAGATTAAATCATACAAGTACATTAAAGTTGGCCTCGAAAGCCCATCTTATAACAAATTAATTGTATTGGGCCGTCTAACCTAAATCTACTATTCTAAGTGGGTTTAGCTTGTTGGGCTCGCTTACATTAATGATATTGAGTAAAGTTATAAACTTAGACTACAACCAATTTTGTAATTAAATTTTGTCCACCTCAAACTTCCTCTTTAGGAAATTGCATTAACAGGCAATTTAGTAATTTACATAACAATATAAAATAGGATTTTCTAGAGCTGAAAATTTGATTTGGGTCAAAATAAGCAAAGATTACTCAAATGTGGTTCAGCTAGATCAACATTTTAAGTTCGAATCCTATATAAATGAGATGTTTGTTTTGCTTAAGAATGGCTAATGACATTATAAATATACCGAGGATGACGTCAAAGTTATCAGTGAACCCGCTTGAAAGAGTGTTTGCAAAACTACCCACTTTGTTGTCCCGTCTAAGCCTCTCTTGTTATTGATTTCTCAGTTCTCACCCAGAAAGAAGTAATTATATTTAAGATTCTTTAGTTATCAGTTTCTAGCCTAGTAAAAAAAGTAATTATGGTCATGCTCAGACAGTAATACCATATCCCATTGCTGGGGGAGGAGGGGGCATTTGTCCTAAAATGTGATCCATAGAACATATCAATTTTTGTTGAAATAGAAATGGGGAAGTTAATAACAATTTTCAGATTCAATCTAGAGGCTGAATCTACTACGCAAGAAAGATAACATATTTCATTAAAAGTGAATTTCTAAACACTGCAAGACATCAACAATTTCTGAGATCATAATCATAGATTAATTTTCACATGGTGGTTTGTATGGCACCCCACCCTGTGGGGATCAGACCTAAGAAATGATGAACTTAAATTGATCACAAGTATCTTATCACCTCATCTCAAAGTGACATAAATGATAAATAGATCAAATTTATACTGATTTCATCAGCTAAATCAAGTTAAGTTAATATGGATTGGCTGTTCTCACAAGGACAGTTGTATTTTCATTTAATTGGAGACTTGGAGTTCAATATGAAAATGCTACAAACAAATTTTTGACCCAAGAGCTGTCAAACTTAGAGAAACACAGCCCTTGATTAGTAGATACATAGCAAGCTTTAGCATCCAACAAACTGTGGAAGGTCCAAAACTATAAATTGCCAGACATTCGAGATATCAAAAAGATATATTCTGCCATCCACCATAATCTTCCCTGTCCTCCCTACTCAATCTAGGGCTATATAGTATAAAAATTTGTATATAGTGTTATTGTATCTACAATAAACTATATCCATCCATGGCAGAGACTAACAGTTAGAGATTGTATTAACAAAAAGAGGGGCTACAAAAAGTTGTTATATGTTCAACATCTCCCAGTTCAAGCATGGTAAAGAGAAGCCTCTGTACCATCCAAGTTCTTTTGGTGAGTTATATATTAATATACAAAGATAGCAGACATAGATATTATCATAAGTTGGCTTCTCCCTATCAAACGAGCAATCAAAAACATAGTAGTACTAGTAGCTGCTGAAGCCAAGCTGTCGTCCATCAGTTATCACCACCAACCTGTGAAAAAGCACAAGTACATTGCAAATGAGTAAGTGTAACGCCAAAAGCCAACCTCTAGAAACTGTACAACATTGTCCACAATTTCTAAGATCACAACTATAGTATATAATTGGCAAGAATACAAATTATACCCTTTAAGTTTAGTCAATTGACATTTTAGTCCTTTTTTAGTTTCATTTTGTCATTTTAGTTCAATAAGTTCACATTTGCTATCACATAATTAATTCTTTTGTCTATCTGCCTTTAACTATTAAAAAAATAATTTTTATATTAAAAAATTCTCTTTTAAATAATAAAAAAATTATTAATAAAAAACATGAATCCACACCAAGATATCAGATTTTCACACATAAAAAACACCCAAAAGAAATTACTACAAATCTAAATCAAACCCATGGAACCCAAAAAATCAAGCACGCCAACTAAAACCAAGACCAACAACGAAGCCACAGCAACCAGCCAATCTTGGAAGAAAAAACCTCACTACATGGAAAAAATTAGTTACAGAATGAATACTTAAAAACCACCACCCAAATCCATGAAACAAATCCTCCAATGTCTCCAATTTTAGCATCAAAGCTAAGAATGCACCTAAACAAATTCTAGCATTTTTGAGTAATTATCACTTGCAGAATCAACTATCTTACACCCAAAAAGCATAAGCAATCAAGGAAAACAAGCATGTCAATAACAAAATGGAAGGAACCTTCTGTGAACAGATATTAGAATTCCATTAAGACTTTCAATTTATAAACTTCAATGTCACAAACAACAGCCTAAATACCTTTGTATGTAGAACCTAAACTCTACCTATTTTTTATACTTGGGCTCTCTATCATGTTAAGATAGAAAGTCAACACTTTGACAATTACAAGCACAGTTTTACAAGGTACTTCTAGAACCGACACCTCTCCCCCCCAGAGAAAATTGCTCCCCTTCCATCTGCATCTCATAACTAGTTTAGAAATGTTCAAACAGAATAGCTTTCAATAAGAAAATGCAATATTTTCATGCAAATAACTAGGTCAAGACAGGCCAAACTTACAGAAACACAGCTTGTTGATTATGCAATCCCTATCAAGCATTAGTATCCGATAGATAAAGACCAAGAACTTGAGGAAAAACTACATTTTAGGACAGTAGATGCACACAAAAAATTATTAGGTCATTAGGTGAGCCACTATCAATCTTCTCTCTTTGCCAATAAACTCTAGCTCAAAGGACACATTCTTGTCTTGTGAAGTGAAAGGTGAGGTTTTGAATTCAAAACTACAGGTGAGTGAAGTTACCAATGATAAGGAGATTAAAAAAATCTCTCCTCAATCTTGGGAACAAAGCTTAAATGACCAATTCAATTATTAATCTTTCTTATCAGAGAATGTTCATTTTACATATATGGTGATACTTCAATTAAAATTAGAAATAGGTTGACCAATTTCCAAGGGGCATAACAAAAAAAGTTCATCAAGTCCAATGATAAAAAAAATTTCACAATGACTAAGATGGGATGAGTCTAGTTGCACAATTTTTTTTTAACAACTATTGAGATGACATGTTGTAATTGATACATGATATATCCAATTAAAAGTTCTGTAAAAAATGATTAATCTTGAGCATAAGTATTGCTAGAGAGTAGAGACACAGAAAGTTCAGAACTTGACAAAGGTAGCTCATTGTGATTGTGAATCCACTTAATGCACAATCACTTTCATCTGAGCCCACGATTCATTCCCACAAGATGCACACTACTGAAAAAAGTGATGATTTTTTTTTTTTTTTTTTTTTAGACTTATTACCCTATCATTGTTTAAAGAAGTCCCTATTAGAGTTTGCAACAAAACAGAAGAAGTTCAACATTACAGTGCTTTAGCAGAGAATTGACAACAGAGCCTTTATCGACTGTCGAACGCCAGCCTCGACCTTATCGAAACGCTGTTGGGTCTCTTCAAGGTTCCTATGCTTTTCAAACAATTGCCCATCAAACTCTCGCTCTTCATTCTTAATGGCAACGTGAGAATGGAGGCAACTCTTCCATTTTACATACAAAACATCCACCTCCCTCTCTTTCTCAACCGATTCCTCCTCGAGCTTTCGCAACACCTCTCGAGTCTCCGAGATCTTATCTTTCAACAAACTAAGTGGCCCCGTAGCTTTCATATACTCTGCTTCGGATCTAGCCAGCACTTCAGTCGCTTCTCTCGATCGAGCTCGAAGCTCATCGCCAGACAAAACGGCTTCAGTTTCATCATTTTGGCGAGTTCGGAGTTCGCTCTCGACGGAGGAGAGTTCAGCGTGCTGGCAAGAGAGGAGATCTCTGACAGCGTTATATAGCTCAGTGTAGTCTGCATTGACTCCATTGAGCCAAGCCAAGACCTTGTTCGCCAAATCCACCATAACCATTGTTGCCAAGTCATAATACTCCCTCGACAACGTGAGCTCACGGACTAAAAGCTTCTTCACTGGCCCCGCCACTAAAAGCTTCTCTTCCCTCTACTTTTCATTTTCACAGTTTCATCTCCCTCTATTTCTCTTCCCTCTTAAAATAAAAAAGTGATTTTAATTAAGAAAAATACCATAAGCCAAACCTTATAAATTTTATAGACGAAGCACTTGGATACATGAAATAATAGAAAAATGTGTCAAATATACATGTTCTTTAAAATTACTTACATTAATCAAGTTAAAAATGTGTAAATTTACTAAATTGCAGCTTTATATATCATATAATTAACAAAGAATGAAAAATGATTATTTAAATAAAATTAGAATGCAGAATAAATAATTTGATATAGGTGATTTTGAAAAGTTGTTGTGTAAAATAGAAAAAAGAGATTCTTATACTAAAATATATAGGAATTTTCGTAGGAGTTGATACAAATTTTATAACAAACTTAAATTATATAAATTTTAATAGTCTAAAAGTAAAATACTAAAATATACTAGATAATACTTTCATACCAAGTGCTTGTGGGGTGTGAAGGGTAAGGATCGAGATTTAAGTTTTCAAAAGAAAGTTTCACACACATATACACTTAGATTAGGTTAGAGTATAATTTCTATCTTATATAAAAATAAATAAATAATAATAATAATAATCTCTTTTTTTTTTTTTTTTAAGCTAATAGTCAATTATATGTATATATTAAAAATCATAGTGAAAATAAACGCAAGAGTTGAGCAAAATTCAAAGGGGGTTAAAATTAAAAACTAATAGAATAAAAAAGCAAAATGGGATTTGTGGTGGTCGATTTTCAATAATATTGGGCCTAGACCCTCCAATTTACTTGTATTTTGATTTGAGCTTATCCCACAATAGAAGGTCCAAAGAAGTGATTAGTGGTGTTACTAATATTGTTATGGCGATCCCTTAATGCTGAACTATCTTAATTTCAACATGACCGTGAAGGCTACCAAGCAGTTGAGCCCCCTTTCTCAAGTCCAAACAGGACTACTACCCTCTCGATGAGGACAATTTCAGTGCACAACTTGAACTTCTTGACAACAATATAAATATGAGTAGTCAGACTCATACCAATAACCCTATGGTTCGGTCAAGCCACGTCACCACTGAGCCTGGAATGACGGAGCCGCCCTCGAGGCCTCCAATTTTGCCATCGAGGAGGAGTGAGTTGGACGGTGAGGAATTTTTTGTCAGTTCCCGTCAAGACAAAAGGGTTATGATGAAGAAACAAAGAGAATGGTGATTACATGCATTAACAAAAAGTTGTTATAATCAACATCTTCCAGTTGAGGCATGGGAAAGAGAAGCGCATGTACTATCCAAGTTCATTTGGTAAGTACAATAAAAACAAAGAAGAAAATAGATATCATCAAAAGTCGGTATCCCTCTATCAAAAGAGCAATCAAAATATTGGTAGTAGCTGCCGAAGCCAAGCTGCCATCGATCACCACCAACCTGTGAAAAAGCACAAGTACATTGCAGATGAGTAAGGGTAACTCCAAATTTCAACATCTAGAAACTGCACAACATTGTCTAAAATTCCTAAGATCACAACTATAGTATAAAATTTTACTACGTTGCTACTTGCTACTCTGCACTCTATACCCAATGATACTTCTTCTAAGTTCTAATTGTTCGCGTACCCATCCAGCCTCTTCAGGGAGTTTTGGTTTTGGGTCTCTAAACCTGAGCTATCATCAAATAAAAAGACACCAGAGGGCTCTCCAAATGTGAAGTCAATTCTCTTAAGAAAAAATACAAATAATGGTAAAGTCAAATACAAGTTCATATCTAGCATCCGTTTGGATAGCATTGAGAATGTGCGCTTTTGCGTTTTGCTGAAAAATGGTGGGTCTCATTGCACTATTCACGGACCTACAAAAATCATCCAAACACAGATTTCAATATAAATTTGAGTCCCACAGCACTATTCACACATTTAAAAATTATTTTGCTAAAGTGTTTTTAATTTTCAACAATAAGCGATATCCAAACAGATCCCTAATTATATGAGTACACAATTTCTGAGATCATAACTATAGCACAAATTGCAATAGTCAAAGAATATGAAACTCGCATCAGGTTGAAGTGCAACCAAACTGTTGAAGTTATACTAAAAAATGCTTGAAATGATGAAATTCACAATTATTAAATTATATGGATCCAAGAACAAACCTTTTCCAGTCGACTCTTAACTATTTTGTTATACTAGGGCTCTCCATCGTATTAAGATAGAAAGACAATACTTTAACAATGTAATTTCACTTTGACAATTGCAAGTAGAGTTTTAGAAGGCATTTATAGAACATTACCCCCTCCTTGTATCTCATATTTATAATAATTCAAAACAAAATAATGAGTTCAATAAGAAACGGCAATATTATCAAACAAAGACAAGACATGCCTAACTTACAAAACCACAACCTATTGATCATATAATCCCTATCAAGCATTAATATATATATATATTAATGGATAATGACTAAGAACTTAAGAAAACAACGTACATTTGAAAATTTTTATTAAACAGTTGCTATTATACACTCCGTATAAACTTCATTTTGAAAATCAATGTGACAGTACATGTATGGTAAGTGTGTAATAATGAGTATTTGACTATTATAACTCAACTACATTATAGGACAGCAAATGTACAATAATATTATTAGGTGACCCACGACCAATCTTCTCACTTGAACAATAAACTCTAACTCAAATGACACTTTTTTTTTCTTAAAAATTTTATTTATGTAAGCACACGAAGTGACCGGTGAGACAATGAATTCAAGACCACTAGGCGTGTATGATTACAAATAATAAGAGAGGGAAAGTATTCTTTATCCTCATTCTTGGGAACGTAGCTTAAATGATCAACTCAATCATTAAGAGAATATTCATTTGGGTAATTATAGATTTATATTGCTAGTAAAATGTAAACTAATAATCTTCTTATCCATTTTAGGTTTAAGTATCAAGAACTAAATTTCTATGAATAAAAGTACATACATGGTGACACTTCATGTAAAATTAGGACTAGGTGGACCTTCCTATGGAGCACAACCAATGACAAAAGAATTTACAACAGTTAATGTAGCATACACAGCTTTGTGAAAAAAAAAAATTTATTATTATTTTTTTCTAGAATTATTTCTCTATCATTTTCTCAAAGAAGTTATTAGAGTTTGCAACCAAAAAAAAAAAAAGATTGGGGGTTTGGAATTAGGGAGAATTACCATGAACATTACATTAGTTTAGCAGAGAGATGACAAAGTCTCTTTACACCGTTTAACACCAGCCCTGACCTCGTCGCAACGCCCCTCGGTCATTTGGACGATCTTTCGTTTTTTCGTCACTTGCTCAGCAAACTCATACTTTTCATTCTTAATGGCCAAGTGAGACTCAAGGCAATGCATCCATTTCCCTTCCAGAACAGCAACCTCCTTCCTTTTCTGTGCCAATTCCTTCTCGAGCTTTCGCAACACCTCTCGGTGTTTTGAAACACTAGTGTTCAGTACACCAAGTTGCTTTTCGGCTTCCAGATACTCGGCTAAGGATCCAGCCAACGCTTCAGACGCTTCTGCACACCGATGTTGAAGATCATCGCGATACGAAATGGCATTGGATTCGTCGTTTTGGTGCGATTGGAGCTCACTCTTGGCGGAGGAAAGTTGAGCACAGTGAGAAAGGAGAGCTCTAACAGCATCGTATAGGTCTGCGTAGTCAGCTCCAAGCCAATCCAAGGTCTCGAAAGCCTTGTTCGACAGTTCCACCATTGTTTCCACGTTAACATCCTCTCGAGACGAAGAGAGCTCCGATACTATCAGCTTCTTCACTGACAACGCCGCCGAAGCATAGAGTTCACTCGAATCCGGAGAGAGTTCGTTGAAGTTGCTGTTGTTGGGGGAGTTGTTCGTACACTTCCGGAGTAGGAAGAGTGGGCCCGTATCTTCTCCGACCAAGTCATCCTCAGCTTGTACTGCAGGAGGGTCTTTGAATATCAGCTTTTTGGGGGATGGGGCTGATGGCGGCGAAAACAGAGGCTCGTTCGCATTCTGACGATCCATTGCTCTAGCGGATGAGTTGTGGCCCTTGTGGGTCTTTTTTTTTCGTCGACACACTTGCCTGTTGTACACCTCAAGTTGTCCCTTCAGTTCCCCCTCAAGGTTGTCCATTCAGTTCTTTCATCTGTATTCAATTTTATTTTAATTCTCAAGAGGAGGTAGCTTTGATCCATGCGGTTGTCAAAATTACAATTTGGATTGTAGATTTGAATCGTAGGATCATATAATTTATGATCTCACCTCATTAAAACGTTTATGATCGCACTAAGATCGTAAAAATTGGTAGGATTATATGTAGGATCATGTAGAATCGTATAGGATCGTATGTGATCCCACCGATTCTACTGATCCTACCAAAACATCAATTTTTGGTTTTTATTTTTTATTTTTTTATGGCTTAAAATTTTGGTTTTGATGAAATTTTAAGGGTTTTTATTTTCCTATGTTGTGATGGTATGACTTTTTATTTTATTTTTATATAATTGTCTTAACCTAAGCAAATATTTTCTAGTTTCTAGTTCTCTTGTAATCAAAATGAAGGAATGCTTCGTCTTTTCTAAATGAAGAATTTATATTGACTTTGCTACATTTTAAGCTATAATATTGTTAAATTTGTTTGATCAATATATTAATTTGTGTTCTAATATTACTCAAATGTTTTTCTTATATATAATTTTATTAGTATGCTTGTATTTTGTATATTGATTGATTGATTTTTTTAAGCATGCTCTATAATTGTTGTTGAGTGGTATAACTTGAATAGTTGAGTGTAAAGTTGTATCTTGATCTCTTTTGTAGCTCTAGTGTATAAATGTACAATGTCTACATAGATGATGAACTGGATGATTTTGATTAGGAGTTAGGACGGCGGTTATAAGAAACCTAGAATGAGAATAATTAAATGTTCATTTCATCTTAATATTCATCTTACTTTTAGATTTCATAGTTTAGTTAGCTAGTTTCCATTTGATAACTTATTTTGGATTTTAAACTTGAAACTTGGAAAATATTTCCATGTGTTGATAAATATTTTGGTATTTGGTTGCTAATTAAACATTTATTGAATTTTTTAAATACATGGGGTCAAAACTTAACTAAATTTATTTCGTTAGTGTAGACGTAGCGATGTAAATTGCATCATATGATGCAAATATTTGTTTTTTTATGGATAAAATCGCAATTTACGTGATTATTCAACATACAAAGTCATTATCATTGTGTTTTTTGCTTTAAATTTGAAAATATGTAGGATCTTACAATTTACGATCTGATCTACGATCTACGATTCCACCTACCTCCCACGATCTTACGTAGGATCCCGATTTTGACAACCTTTGATCCATGTGTAAATGGAATGACTGTATATGTTTGGAATGAATGAAATCTAAGACAGAGAAATTGATGAAAAATAAAATAAAATAAAAAATTGGGAAACTCTTAAACTCCCTTTCTATTTTAATGTTAGTCTTCCTCTATCTATTTACTATCTTCCTTTATTTTGGCTCTATTTTCAACTCTCGGTCTCTCTCTTTTATTAATTTTCCAACTAATTGTTACACTTTCTCCAATACTTTTCACTCCCTTTTACTTTTTCATTTGTTAACAATATGATTATAGAGACATAGGATAAACTACATGTTTTGTATATTGTGTATGTAACACTCTACAATAAAAGAGTATTTATATAGGCATAATATGTGTGAAGTACAAGTAATAAGAGTGTTTTGGTCCCAAATCCCGTAGACTAGAATAACTAATATATATACTACCATCTTTTCACTACTCTTTACTTTAATGTCACACTTCTTCTATTTTTTTTATCTTCTTTTATTTTGGTTTATATTATTATCATCCTCTTATTATAAATTTGTTATTCTACCTCCCATTCTATGCACATTTTTCCCACCAAAAAAAAAAAAAAAAGTTCTTTCCTCTCTCTCTCTCTCTCTCTCTCTCTCTCTCTCTCTCTCTCTCTCACACAATTCTTTTCATTTTTTGGTGGCTTTTCTTATTTTTCTTGCATCTCTACTTTAAGTTGATAAATTATTGTGTTCTTAAGAACTCTACTTTGGGTTGATGCGATTTAGTTTAGTGTTTTTAAGTCATCATTTTTCTTTTCTTTGATCGTTATATGTTATCATATTGCATCATAAAGATAGTGTATAAGAATATAATGTTATTTTATTACATAACATGACTTGGATAATTTGGTATTTATTACTATATATTTTTTTTATTTTTACTCTTCTTATTCTCATCTTATTTTCTTTAAATTTGTTATTCCATTTCACATTCTCTCATGAAAAAATTATTACTCTCTCTCTCTCTCTCTCTCTTAGTTTTTTATTCTTTCTTGCAACTCTACTTAAGGTTGATGAATCATTGTGTTTTTTATTAATTCTATCACGGTTTAATATGTTTTGGTGTTGTGTTTTAGAGTTTCTCATCACAAGTCGTCTCTCCCCCTCTTATAGCTTGGATTTGGTTTTTATTTGAGTTAATAGTTAGTTATTTTGAAAGTGAGAAGTTTAATTTAAATAAAAACACAAATTTGGCTATTTAAATGTGTCTATCAATTATTTGAGTAGTATCAAGTATAATTTTGTTATGCTTTTTGATTATCATGATAATCACTTTTAAGAAAATGAGGAATTTGGATAATTTATTTGAAACTTAAATATTTTAATTGTACAGAAAAAAAAAAAGGGGGGGGAAAAAGAAGAAGGAAAACATAGCGCACTATAATACAATTTTGAAGAATATGAACTGTGGTTGCACGATTTTCCTGGCCCAAACCCTTTTGATCAGGCCCTGGCCCAAGGCGCAACCCACAATAAATATTTTGTAGAAGATGGGTCAAAGAACTTAGCCTCAGTGAGCTTGCTCGGTCTGATACATGGACAATATTGTTGCAGAAACAAGAACACAAGGATGGATATTTAACAGCAGATTCTATTTCTTCAGTTAGAATACATTTCTCCGTCCCTCTCTTTGAGGGGTTCCACTACATTATATAGCTCTCTCATTCTTATCTGAATCTTACACTTGTTGATCATCTAAGCCTCCACTTGAGCACCTGTCCCATCAGACACCCCTATCACTCCCTTGTGAGTTGCGGTGGCCAAGGTAGTACTGTTCAGGGGTCTTTTCCTCATTAATGCGGCCAAGAGGGTGGTTGTGGCACATTTAATGTGGTGGTGGCAGCTTTCCATGAGATATTTTGGGTTTTATTCTTTTTATATGCTGGGAGGATGAACTGCAATGGTTGGGGCGAGGTCTTTGACCGGACTTTGTAATGTCCGAGGAGGAGTTACTCCTCGGACAGGTTTCTTTTATCGCAATTGGGCCTGAATAATGCTTTATCTGTGACTTCTCCTCGGACAGGATGCTCCTCGGACGGGCTTGAAGTTAGACTAGCCCATTATTTTGGGCCGGGCCCCACAATAGCCCCTCAAAACTCCGGTTTTTATTTCCTTCCGAGGAGAAAAGCGGGGTTTTGATGTTAGTGAGAGGATGGAAGTAAGGAGAGCTTGGGGCCCGCGTGCGGACAGTTACTTTGGACGCGCTACAATTTACGAGGCGCGGCCATTTACTTCTGGAGGCTTTATGTCCCCCTCATCCAACGGTGTGGCATGGATCGAACGGCCATCATTTTTTCTCGTATTTTTAGGCAGGAGCGATCTTTTCTCTCTCCTCCTAGCTATATAAGATGTCAGAGGGGTTCAGTTTTTTCTTT
The DNA here is from genome assembly GCF_001633185.2 of Quercus lobata. Taxonomy (NCBI): domain Eukaryota; kingdom Viridiplantae; phylum Streptophyta; class Magnoliopsida; order Fagales; family Fagaceae; genus Quercus; species Quercus lobata. Next base: position 7,563,724 of record NC_044911.1, on the reverse strand, counting down.
TTATCTGCATTTCATAAACCTCAGAGGATTCCAGAGAACTCCATCGAACTCCAGAGATCTACGAATACTCTCGTCCGCTAAGCCACCGTAGCCGTTTTTCGTGAAGCGTCTCCTCCAAGAGAGATTTCCAGGCATCCCATTGAGCGTTTTGTGAAGGTACCAGTAAATTTCGTTCATTTCGCCGTTTCGATTCCCTCCTCGGACTCTACTTTTCTTCTCGGTCTTTATTTTCATTCCTCCAGTTCAGCTCAGATGGGTAGATTCGAAAAATTAGTAAAAACTCCAGCCGCTATGGAGGCCTTTAGGGCAAAATACCACATTCCCCCGGGGGTGGGGCTGCAGTACTGTCCTCTTGAAGGAGTATTGACAGATAGAGGTGAGGGAGAAGTTGTTATCCCCATGATTGCTTTCATAGAGGGAGGGATGACACTTCCCATGCGTAGGATTACAAGGGAATACCTGTCTAACCATAGGTTGACGCCGCATCAGTGCGCCCCGAATATGTTCAAGATACTAGGCTGTGTAGATGTCTTAGACGAGCGGATGAATCTAGGCCTTACTTGGCATGATGTGGCTTATCTGTACGAGTGTCACCACCTCGAGAGTGGAGGGTATTATCTTAAATCCCGATCCGAGGTTGTTAGGTTGATCTCCTGTCTCCCAATATCCAATAAGACCGTGAAGAATGACTTCCTTATTGCTTCAGGGGAGTGGTTCGATGGTATTCATTGTCCAACTCGGGCAGGAATCCCAGGTGCGACGTCTTTAGGGCCAATCCTTTTTTGGGAAAGGGTTTAGTATTGGGGGGTTATTTTTCTCGTTTTCTTTACAATTGGAAAATTTCATGAACTAATCCCACTTTTCTTGGACGTTTGCAGATAAAGTTCATGTCGCTCCTCGGATAAATTTCGTGAACGTGCCGGCGTTGAACTACCTTCTAAGGTCGGAGATTTACGTTACTAAGGACGGACAGTTGCGTGCGGCCCATCTGGTTCTGGGCTATCAACCTCTGAGCCGCTCTTTCCAAGCTATCGGTCACGCCATAAGGGCTGACAGTCCGAGGTTGGTTAGGATTGACGTGTCTAAGAACGGGTTCCTAGCTCAACGTGATCTACCACCAGTCGTGCTACCCGGCGTTAGAGATCCCTACTTAGCAGAGCAGCTACCTCCACCAAACGAGCCTGGCGTTGCTGTTCCGGTTGAAGAGGAAATTGAATCATCTCGTCTTTCCCTTGAGGAAGAGATAGACGAGTTTTATTTTGAGGAGGAGGTTCAGCAAACCCCCTTGGTTAAGCTTTCTGATCCTGAAGGAGAGCAGGACCAACATTCCGCAGTTGGTGTTCCCTCAATCGTCATCTGCTCGGACGATCCCTCGAACGAAGAGATAGAGCCCATGGCAGGGAAGGGAAAAACTTTAAGGGAGTTGATGGCCTCCCGAGGGAAAGGTCAGTCATCAAAAGGTCAGTCATCAAAGGGACCAACTCAGTCACAGGTCCAAACCCTTCCTCCTGTGGTCCCTTAGGACACCTCGGACCTCGGCCTTAAGGTTAATTCGGATCTGAAGAAGAAAAGGCCGGTTGACACTCCTGAGGAGGGTGAGGTGGTTGCCCAGCCGACCAAGCAGCAAAAAACCACTCGGGCGCCAAGGAGCAGAAGGGGTAACTCCTCGGAAAGCCGGGATGAGGAGAACCTTGCTGAGGTGCGCGCTACCCTGCGTGCATGGAACCCCAAGTTGGAGCTGGATGGGGTTGCCATCCCTTACAATGCGTCGGTCCGAGAGTATAACCGAGGCCGGGTAGGGTACGTGACTGATGCCTTAGAGCAACCCCTACTCCTTCCTCGGGATATGGAGGCCTATAGGCGGTTCTCTCAGCCCGAGATCTTCCTATCCCTCAAAAGGGATCTCGCGATGGTAAGTAATCCTTTTACTGTTTTATTAATTTATTTAAACCTGTTAAATTTTTAAACCAATCTTGTTTCGTTTGCAGATTATTCAGCAGGTATTTGTGGCTGAGGAATTTTGTCGTGATAATCGCAGTCGAGTTGAGGCTGAGACCCAGTCTCGGACGGAGATGGAGAAAACCTTGGGGTCCCTCAAGCACGACCACCTTGAACTCACGGAGAAGTTCAAGGAGTCGGAGAAACGGCGCAAGAGCGCAGAGGCTGGTTTGAAAAGTGCTGAGACCCAGGCTGAGGACCAGCGCAAAGAGTTGTACTCGACCCAGATCAACCTTGCCACCGAGAAGCAGGCAGTGCTAGATCTCAAGACTGCTATGCAAAAAGTCGAGGATGAGCTGCGGCGGGTCAAAGAGGAGGCTCAGCTGATCCGAGAGGCCACGGAGGCTGAAAAGAATGCTTCTCGCCAGCTCGGGGCCCAAGAAACGGAGGCCAGGTTATCCGAGGAGATTCCCGAGGTGTGCAGGGACTACTGCAGCATCTCATGGGCTCATGCCCTCGATGCTGCAGGAGTTCCTGTAGATTCGGTGCTAAGACTGCCCAAGAACATTTTCTATCCTGAGGAGATCCGAGAGAATCCTGATGGCGTCCAAGTGGTTTCAGAGCAGGATCTGGCGGTGCCTGATGCCGTCCCTGTGCCTGATGTGGCGAAGGATCCCGCCACGGACCCTACCATCGAGGTTCCTCCTCCTCAGCCCGAGCAAAAAGAAGATCCTCCTGCTTAGCTTTTTAGGCTTTTAATTTTTGTATTCCCTTCTTTTTTTTTTTTGAATGAGAGTCGTCCTGTTTTTGCGCTCTTTTGTAAGGACCTCTCTTTGTATTGTCCTCGGAATATTAATATAGAATGTTTGCTTTGCTTTCTATGGATGTATGCTAATACCGCTCTTTTTTTTTTATAAACATTTGCAGCGACATAGATAAATGTAAACGGTCAAGATAAAAAGGGTTGTTGGGCAGCGCATTTGAATGAGAGTTGCAATGGTGCTAGACTGTGCGCACGCCTTAAAATGATTTCCCTTAAGTAATAATCTCCCAATCTGTCATAAGTAATAATTTCCCCTAAGTCTGTGGTCCGAGGAGCCATGCAGGACTTAGGTTCTGTTTAAAACTTGTGTATTTGCCATAAGTAATAATTTCCCCTAAGTCTGTGGTCCGAGGAGCCATGCATGACTTAGGTTCTGTTTAAAACTTGTATAAATTGTCATAAGTAATAATTTCCCCTAAGTCTGTGGTCCGAGGAGCCATGCAGGACTTAGGTTCTGTTTAAAACTATGAATAGTTGCCACAAGTAATAATTTCCCCTAAGTCTGTGGTCCGAGGAGCCATGCAGGACTTAGGTTCTGTTTAAAACTTGTATAAATTGTCATGAGTAATAATTTCCCCTAAGTCTGTGGTCCGAGAAGCCATGCAGGACTTAGGTTCTGTTTAAAACTATGAATAGTCGTAAATAGAACAGTAGGCAGAGGATAGTCATGAAACAAAACGTGGGCTAGGCCATTTTTATTAATAACAATATCTTCTGAGGTTATTTACATTCCATAGTCGAGGTACAATTTTTTCGTCTAAATCTTCTAAGTAGTAGGCGCCTATCCCGGCCACGGATGTGACACGGTATGGTCCTTCCCAATTGGGCCCCAACTTGCCCCACGGTGGGCGCCAATTGTGGTTGCAAGATTTTCCTGGCCCAAACCCTTTTGATCAGGCCCTGGCCTAAGGCGCAACCCACAATAAATATTTTGTAGAGGATAGGTCAAAGAACTTAGCCTCAGTGAGCTTGCTCGGTCTGATACATGGACAATATTGTTGCAGAAACAAGAACACAAGGATGGATATTTAACAGCAGATTCTATTTCTTCAGTTAGAATACATTTCTCCGTCCCTCTCTTTGAGGGGTTCCACTACATTATATAGCTCTCTCATTCTTATCTGAACCTTACACTTGTTGATCATCTAAGCCTCCATTTGAGCACCTGTCCCATCAGACACCCCTATCACTCCCTTGTGAGTTGCGGTGGCCAAGGTAGTATTGTTCAGGGGTCTTTTCCTCATTAATGCGGCCAAGAGGGTGGTTGTGGCACATTTAATGTGGTGGTGGCAGTTTTCCATGAGATATTTTGGGTTTTATTCTTTTTATATGCTGGGAGGATGAACCGCAATGGTTGGGGCGAGGTCTTTGACCGGACTTTGTAATGTCCGAGGAGGAGTTACTCCTCGGACAGGTTTCTTTTATCGTAATTGGGCCTGAATAATGCTTTATCTGTGACTTCTCCTCGGACAGGATGCTTCTCGGACGGGCCTGAAGTTAGACTAGCCCATTATTTTGGGCCGGACCCCACATGAACCATCTCAGAAATGAATAATATCAATCAAACACACCTAAAATAATAGAATTATATATATATAGAAAAAAAAGATGAAAAATAATTTAGAAAATTAATTAATTTTTAGGGAGAATAAATTATCTTCAACAAATTTTAAATAACAATTTACACATTATATCACAATTACAAAATGATTATCTATTTTGCAACTATTAGAAGATAACGATGATGATGTTGTTGAGCCACCAGTCTGAGTAAGGTGTCTGAGGACAAAGGTTGTCACTTCTTGTCTACAAAGCCTTTCGACGAAGCTAAAAATTTTCATCTTTGCCAAGCATAAATTTCTTTGATTCCGCGCTGCTAGTATTTCTTCTCTCTAAACTAAACTGTGAAGTTGTGTTTGGATGCCAATAAATTGTAGGATTGAGAGACAACGGAGTGTGTGAAAAAGGGCTAAATTGTAACTTTGGCTGTGTTTGGTTGCTGGAAATCGTTTTCCGGAAAATACATATTTTCCGGAAATGCTAATTTCCGGAAAAGGAAAATGTTTCCATGTGTTTGGTTGCATTTCAAAAAATTTTCCGGAAAATATTTTCTGGTGTTTGGAAAAGAAGAAGGAAAACACAAATCTAGAAAAAATCATCAACGATCTCGCGATCAACGGCGACGGCGACGGCGCGAGATCGCGATCAACGGCGACGGCGCGATCTCGCGATCGACGCTTCGCGAGATCGCGCTGTCGATCGCGATCTCGGTCGAAGGCGAGATCGCGATCAACTGCGCGATCTCGCGATGGCGCGATCTTCGCGGTGCTCTGGGTGTGAGGTTCGATCGCCGTTTGGGGTGCATTTGAATCGACTTCAAACGCTCGTTCGCCAGATCGTTCGCCGGATCGGAGCACTGGGTGTGAGGTAGATTGTTTTTTTTTTGTTCTTTCTTTCAAGCTCGCGTGTTGTGTTTTCTGTTTTTTCTCTCCCTCTCTCTGCGTTTTGCAAGCCACGGAAATCAATTGAAGTGAAAATGAAGGCAGATTTTCATTTCCGTGGTCAAGGCTTCAAATTTCGGTCAACAGGAAATTCATTTCCGGAAAATAATATTTTCCGTCACAGCCAAACGCTCCATTTTCCGGAAATTGATTTCCGGAATTCATTTGAAGTCGAAACAAACGCACCCTTTATCTTTAACCTACATTTTCCTTAAATTTTCATCCTCATTTCAAATAAATTAAAACTGTGCTTGGTTGGAAAATACCACCTACCCCCACTGTTAATTTTGTGAAAGTTTGATTTCCAGATATTTTGAGAGCTGAAAATGTCGTTCTAAGCCAGTGAAACTTTTGGAAATTTTAGTGAACTACTATTCATTAATGAAACTTTTAGTGACAAAGAAGTAAAAATAAATATCATTGGGGGAAGTCAGGGAAACAAAAGTTCATTACCTATATAGAAATACAAATGAAAAAGAGCCTCTGATCAAAGCGAAGAGGCTGGTAAACAATTAAATTGCATACAGGCCACGAGTTTAGAGACAAAAATAGTAAAGATTTATTTGTGAGCGAGTGCAGAGTCATGCCCAGTTACGTAGTGAATTATCAAGAAAAGAAAAGAAAACAGTGCGGGTATGACTTTTTGCGTAGACAAATCTATGTGAAGAGAGAAACCACAAAATCAAGTTAGTTTATACCTTTTTTGCACCATGTTCTAAATCCATAAAAACACAAATTTTTACTCCCTTTTATAAGATACTGTTAAACACAAACATCTATTGAAATCGCATTGGTCTATGACACTGAAATGCTCAAGCCATTGTGCTCATTAACATCCTCAAGCTTACATAGCACAAGAATGACATGCACGCCCTCTAATACGGAAAAAGTATATATATATTTTTTATACATGTAATGTAATCCCTCACTCACCTGCGGGATCCACTATTGTGATTGAGAGGTTACATGTATAGAATAAATCATAAACCACCCCTGCTAGAATAAGAGGCACGACTGCACTGGCACAACAAGAAGAAGGAAAAGAATAATGAAATCATTTCAATGTGACATCCAAAGTTGTTCATCATCCAAAGAAAATGACCAAGAACTTAAATTGGTCACAAGTATCCTATCACTTCGTCTCAAACTGACATATATATATGATGATGATGATGATGATGATGATGATGATGATGAAAAAACCTCACCCGCCAGGGACAGATACCTGATCCCACCTGCCAGAACTGTGTATTAGGTAACTCAAGGGAACTCTTAGTGGGGATCGAATCGAGAATGTCTAATTTTGTAGCTTATTCCAAGCCTCCAACAGCTAGGCTGCACCCTAATGGGTAATTTCATCATATAAATCAACAGAAGTTAATATGGATTGGATGTTTTCACTAGGAAAGTCAGAAATTTTTTTAATTGGAGTTCAATAAGAAAATGCAAAAAACAAATGACTAACACAAGATGTCTAACTTAAAGAAACACAGCCTTTAGATTATTTGATAGTACATAGCAAGCTTTCGCATTCAACAAATAGTGGCCCCTAGAAGGTCCAAAACTACAAATTGCAGGACATTGAAGATATCAAAAAAAAAAAATTCTGCCATCCAAAATAATCTTCCCCATCCTCCCTACTCAATCTAGGGCTAAAAAGTATAAAAAGTATATTTGTATATAGTTAGACTGTCTTTGTATATAGTTAGACTGTCTACCATAACCTATATCCATCCATGGCAGAAACTAAGCAGAAAACAAGAAACTAACAGTTAGAGATTGCATTAACAAAATTACAAAAAGTTGTTATATGCACAGCACATCTGAGTTCAAGCATGGGAAAGAGAAGCCTCTATACCATCCAAGTTCATCTGGCGAGTTATACACAAAGATAGCAGACAGAGATATTATCAAAAGTTGGCTCCTCTCTGTCAAAAGAGCAATCAAAAACATGGTAGTAGCTGCTAAAGCCAAGATGTCATTGATCACCACCAACCTGTGAAAAAGCACAAGTACATTACAGATGAGTAGGTGTAAATCCAAATGTCAACTTCTAGAAACCATACCCACATTGTCCATAATTTCTGAGATCACAACTACAGTATAAAATTTCAGCATGTTGCTAGTTGCTACTTACAACCACCCCCACCCTGCACCCAATGATACTTCCTCTTCTAACTGTGCCAATAACCCCTCAAGGCTCCTCAAGCATCCGCAGGAAGTTTTGGCTCTTTGAAACCCAAGCTCTTATAGGACAAAGGCACAAGAGGACTCCAAAAGAGTGAAGTCAATTCTCTCAGAAAATACAAAAAAGGGTTAAGTCAAATACAATTGCACATCTCATAATAAGCACACAAAATTTCTGTGATCATAAGTACAGCACAAATTTTAATATGTTTTGCTAGGCACCCCCCTCTTCCTCTCTCTCTCTCTCTCTCTCTCTCTCTCTCTTCTTCTCCTCCCAACAAAAGAATAAAGAACTGAATATCATGTCAGTAATTTCACTTTCTGCTCAGAAGTGAAAATTGTTTATATAAATCAGCACTGATTCTAACAGATGATACTAATAAATCCATCATTTTTTGTATTCATTGAGGTCAAAGCTAAAACTCCAATACTCCATTATGAACTATTCATATGCACAATTAGACGTGTTTGGTATTTTCATAGTCAGCAGGCCCCTGGTTAGGGACAACACTTTGGCGAACCCATCCCTATGAACACCACTTTTATCACACACAATCACAACACGAAAAAACACATTCTATCCGCTCAATATTGGTCCTTGTTTTGTTCCCCACAATATGCAACCTCAACAATTGTGTGTATATATTAAAAAAAGAAGAAGATAGAATTGGGAGGGTTTGCAGTAACATTACATTGTTTTGGCAGAGAGAAGACAAAGCCTTTATAGAGGCCTGAACACCAGCCTCGACCTCATCGCGAAGCTGCTTGATCTTTTGGACAGCCTTTTGCTTCTCCTCCACTTGCTCAGTTAACTCTTTCTCTTCCTTCTTAATAGCCATGTGAGATTCAAGGCATTGGTTCCATTCTTTTTCAATATCAGCAAGCACCCTCTCTTCCTTAGCAGATTCAATCACGAGCTTTCGCAAAATGTCCATGATCTCCGAAACCCGTCTCTTCAGACCACTAACCCGCTCTTTGGCTTTCCCAAGCTCGGCTTCGGATCTAGCCAGAGCTGCCATCGATTCTTTCGACCGAACTTCAACATCGCAGCGAGACGAAACGGCGTCGGATTCTTCGTTTTGGTGGGTTCGGAGCTTGGTCTCGACGGAGGAGAGTTGAGCGCGGAGAGAGAGGACGTCCTTAACGGCGTCGTAGAATTCAGAGTAGTCCGGTTGAAGCCAATCCAAGCTATTGAAAGCCTTGTTCGACAATTCCACCATCGTTTCCACGTCCCGAGCCGACGAGAGCTCCAAAAGTAACAGCTTCTTCACCGATTCCGCCGCCGTCGCGTAGTGTTCACGCGCCGCCGAATCCAGTTGGTTGAGATTGCTGCTGCTGCTGCTGCTGTTGGAGGGGTCGCTGTTATGAAACTCCCGGAGACGCGAGAGTGGGCCGCCGCCCAAAACGTCTTGTGCGACTGCCACGTCAACCGTGGGACCCACCTTATCTGAAACGTCGTCGTTGCTGTTGTTATTGCTAGTCTCCTCCTCTTCCTCTTCGTGTTCCTCTCTTTCTTCCTCATATTGACACGTCATCGGTGTTGTCTTGGGTTTTGATCTTGTACGAGAGCAACGAGCGGGAGGGGTTTTGGTTTTGGTGATGACCCTGACTGGTCCTAGTAGTGATGGCGGCTCATTCAGACTCTGCTCCACTTTTACGCGAACCATTGCTCCACCGCCGGAGGAGGAGTTATATAAAACTAGAAAAGTAGTACGGCAATTGACTTTAAGAGGTAATAAGCGGAACCATCACAAGGTCAAGTAATGTTGGTGGCCGGACACGCACCTGACCTCGGCAATGGTTACTCGAGGTCGAGGGCCGGGGTTTAAATTGTTTGGAGAGAGACTTACACTGTTGGTAGCTGGATAAAAACTAGCCTCGTCAACGGGTCTCAATTAATTTGTGATTTTTTGTGACTAATTAATTTGTGAGTTACACGACAAAACCAAATTAATTTTGCAACATGTATATAATCAAAGTAGGAGTATTTAATTTATTTAATTTGAGACATTTAATAGAATTTGAGGTGAGTGAAATATTAAAATTTGAGATTAAATCGTATAATTAAGATTACTTTTATATATATACATAAAAATTATGCATTCAAAATAATAGTGAGAAACCTATCAAAGTTTGATAGATTTAATTTAATTAAAAAAATAACATGTTTCTATCATTCTTATCTCTTCTTCCATATTGGAAAGTTGCTCTTTAAATATTATGCTTGTGCAATCATGTGTAAACTAAAGAATTTTTTTTAATTTAATTAAAATTAAATAATAAAATATATTTAAGTGGTAAACTTAATTTAATAGTTGAGAATTATAAACTGCCCAAATTACTAAGCATTAAAAAAAATAAAATATCGGGGTTTGGACTGATCGTTCTAATTTAGCCAATTATTATAAGCTAGCCCACACATAAGAACCTTTTTAGATCCCTCTGTCTCTTGTATCCAATATCATGCTGGAAACAAATTTTGCTTTTGAGGAAGATAGACTACATCACCAAATGAAAACCACAACAAATTAAATCCACAATATAATAATGATGTCAACAACAAACAATCATGTGATGAAAAAATAAATGATACAAATATTTTGCTTGCTATATAATCTACTTAAAGGGAAAACATTCCACACCATTACATCACAATTGAAACTTTATAAGCTATCATCAAAAAAGTGCGACGTATATAACCCCAAGAAAAAAAATGTGTGATGTTTATGAGATTAAAAAAGGGGGAAATTGCACTTAACCCACATGTGGTTTGGCTCGATTTAACAATGCCTACCTGTGATTTAAAAGTTGTCACTTAACCCACTTGAGCTTTAATCTGTTAGCAGCCGTTACCCACCTCTCCCATTACCATTAGAAAAACACATTTTATCTCCAAAACATAAAAGAAATCGGATCAAACACCTCTAAAAAAACCAATTCTAAGGCCAAACCGTTCAACCCGTTCTGTGCATAACAGGAGAGCAATGAAGTCCAAGACACCACATTTCTCTCACCCATCTCATCAAAAACTCTCCTCCCATCTCCAACATTCTTAGTTTTCATGTACATATCAACAAGAGCAATCCCAACACTAACATCATCCACAAACCTAGATTTTGTACATTGACAATGCACCTGCCTACCCACATTTTGATCAAACAAACATCCACAGCTCTTCAACACACACGACATGGTCGACCCATCAACAGGTAAACTTGAATGATGAAGACCCACAAAGATATTGAGAGCCTCTTGGTTACATGATGGCCCATTATTTGAAACTTCAATTTTTGCTCTCCTAAAATTTCCAAAGACCTAGAGTTTTTTGTTGCAATTTAAAAATTATAAAAAAAAATAATTAGAGGGCCCCAACCCCAGATTTCTTGGCCTAGGCTTTCCCATCAAAGAAAATTCAAACACCTGGATTTAAAAAATGACCCAAAAAGAAATTACTTGGCCTAGACTTTCTCATTGAAGCAAATTCAAAAATCATCAAACCAAAAAGAAATTTAAACCAACCCAAAAAAAATTTGAACCCACAAATCCATTAAACCTAGAAAATTCAAACGTACTTCAATTTCTTCAGCTCTTTCAACCATTTCTCCTCCAAATGAAATTGGGTTTTGTGTTTTTACTTCTTTAGTGGAAATAGAATCCCACTCAAGCCCTTCTCGTTGTAATCATAGCCCTAACTTTAGGTAAAAGAAGAACTTGAAGAAGAACATGAAGAGGGAAAAAGAAGAACTTGAAGAAGAACATGAAGAGCAAGAAGAAGATGATTTATGGTAACATTAACTCCACTTACCTTACTTACGAATCCATTTTGTACGTTATCTATTGTTGTTGACTTGTTTCTCTATTTCTTTTGTTGGAGATGAGATATGAGATTTGTGATATTTTAATCTAGAAGATTTCAGGATAATTGGGTTTTTATTTTATTTTATTTTATTTATTTTATGTGGAGAAGAAGAAGAAGGAGAGAAAAGAGGAGAGAGACATAAAATATAATAAAAAGACACATTTACCCCTATTTTTAACGGTGGAAAGGGAGAGGTGGGTAACGATTGCTAACAGATTGAAACTTAGGTGGATTAAGTGACAATTTTTAAACCATAGGTAGGCATTATTAAAACAGGCCAACCCACAGGTGGATAGTGTGCAATTTTCCCTTAAAAAAGACAAAATTTTAGAGAAAAACAAACCAAGCTATAGACAATTGTTATAATCCCTTAGGGAATGAAATTATTCTTCGTGGCCGTGTAAGTTAATCTTCAACTCCCGACAAGCACAATTTGTAAAAAACTTGGAATTTCAACCTATCTATAAATTGTAAGTATAGGGTAGAGAGGAGAAGGGAAGAATACAACAAAAAATTATAAGATAGGTAGTAGAAAGGAAGAATACACCCCAAAAAAAAAAAACTATATATATAGAGGATTTTATATTGTGAAGCAATAGATATGAACAAAAAGAAAGAATTTAAATGAAAATCAAATACTTTCTTTTGTTACTTAATTTATTATTAGGAAAACCTAAAAAGATGAATTAGGATGCATGTTTATCTTAAAAAAAAAAAAAAAAGTAGTCTAAAAAAAAAAACGTATGTAGGTTGATACAAAATAATATTTAATTCTATCTTATTTGCATTTTTTTTTTTAATTTTTAATTCTATCTTCTTTGCTTTTACGTTTTGTTGTCGTTGTTTTTATTTATTTTTTTAATTCTATCCTATTACAAAATAATTATCTATTATGCAACTAGTAGAAGATAATGGTGATGATGTTGTTGATGAGCCACCACTCGAGTAAGGGGTTTGAGGACAATGTCGTCACTTCCATTTACAAAGCCTTTCAACAATGGTAAAAATTTTCATTTTTGCCAAGCATAAATTTATCTGATTCCTCTTTGCAAGTATTTCTTCTTTCTAAACTGTGAAATTTTATGCGTAGTTATCCCATATAATATCACTTTGTCCTAGAGTGACATATAAATAAATCGCATTTATACTATATATGTATATATTTATTATTATTTAAATTTAGAGAGTTTTAACTTATGGCATTGTACATGGCAAGCTTTGGCCCTCAACAAACTCAACAAATAGTGGCCCCTAGAAGGTCCAAAACTATATATTGCGGGATATTTAAGATATCAAAAAACATATTGCCCCTAGAAGGTCCAAAACTATAAATTGCGGGATATTTAAGATATCAAAAAACATATGTTATCCACGATAATCTTCCCTGAATTCCTGTCCTCCCAACTCAAACAAGGGCTAAAAAGAATAAAAAGTAAATTTTTTGTATACTGTTAGTCTGTCTACCATACATTATATTCATTCAAAGCAGAAACTGAAGCAGAAAACCAGAAACTAACAATTAGAAATTGCATTAACAAAAGAGAGGGTTACAAAATATTGTCATTATGCACATCTCCCAGTACAAGCCTGAGAAAGAGAAGCCTCTATACTATCCAAGTTATTTGAGTTATATACAAAGAAAGTAGAAAATAGATATTATCAAAAGCTGTCTTCTCTCTATCAAAAAAGCAATCAAAAACATGGTAGTAGCTGCTAAAGCCAAGTTGTCATCGATCACCACCAGTCTGTGAAAAAGCACAAAGTACACTGCAGATGAATAGGTGTAAATCCAAATGTCAACTTCTAGAAACTGTTCCACATTGTTCAAAATTTCTGAGATCACATCTATAGCATGTTGCTAGTTGCTACTCACAACTAGGGATGGCCAAACCCACCCCGCACCCATTGATACTTCCTCTTCTAATCGAGCGAATACCCCTTAAGTGTCCTCAGGAAGTTTTGGGTCTTTGAAACCTAAGTACTGATCGAACAAATGCACCAGAGGACTCTAAAATAGTGAAGTCAATTCTCTCAGAAAATACAAAAACGGTGGAGTCAATTACAATTTCATCTCTCATATAATAAGCACACACAATTTCTGTGATCATAACAAATTTTAGAACGTTTAGCTAGCCCCCCCTGCACACGCAGAGCCCTCTCCCCTCCTTACAAGAGAATAAAGAAACTCCCAATATCATGTCAGTGATTTCACTTTCAGTGCTCAGGTGGAAAATTGTTTATATAAATCAGCACTGATTCTAATAGATGATACAGATAAATCCATCATGTTTTGCATTCAGCAAGGTCAAAGCTAAAGCTCCAATGCTCCATTAGATGTGCTTGGTATTTTCATAGTCAGCAGGCCCGTGGTTAGGGCCAAATTGCAATAGTTAACAGGATCTGAAATGAGCATCAGATTGAAGTAATACCTATATGTGTGTGTGTGTGTTGTATGGATTGAAGGGCAAACCATTCGATTTTACTCTTATCTAATTTGGCATACTTGGGCTCTCTATCATAATAAGCTGGAGCTGGAAAGACAGCCCTTTGAAAATTGTATTTTCACTTCGATGATTGTATGCAGAGTTTACAAAGAACTTATAGAACCACCACCCCCCACAATGAGCTGCACCTCAAATGACACTATAATGAGCTCTACCTCCCATAGATAGAGTTTGATTGGTTAGGCATTTTGAGAGTTTAAAACAACATTTTTAGTACCTAAAACTCTGCTTTGCAAGCACAATTCTTCGTAACTTTTTCTCAAAACACCGTTGCAAAACAGCTTATATATATATAAATTAAAATAAAAAGTTAGAATTCGGAGAGATAAGAGTAACATTACATTGTTTTAGCAGAGAGAAGACAAAGCCTTTATAGAGCCTTGAACACCAGCCTCGGCCTCATCGCGAAGCCGCTTGATCTTTTCGATGGTCTTTTGCTTCTCCTCCATTTGCTTAGCCAACTCTCTCTCTTCCTTCTTAATAGCCAAGTGAGACTCAAGGCATTGTTCCCATTCTCTTTTCCGATCAGCAAGCACCACCTCTTCCCCCCACGCAGATTCAAGCTCGAGATTTTTTAGCGCTTTTCGGATTTCCGAAACCCGATTCTTCAGACCACTAACCCGCTCTATGGCTTTCCAATACTCGGCTTCGGATCTAGCCACCGCTTCCACCGCTTCTTTCAACCGAGCTTGAAAAGACGAAACGGCGCCGGATTCTTCGTTTTGGTGGGTTCGGAGCTCGGTCTCGAAATATGAGAACTGAGCGCGGCGAGAGAGGACAGCCCTAACGGCGTCGTAGAACTCAGTGTAATCTGGTTGAAGCCAATCCAAGGTTTCGAAAGCCCTGTTCGCCGATGCCACCATCGTTTCCACGTCCCCAGACCACGGCGAAAGCTCCGAAACCAACAGCTTCTTCAAAGACTCCGCCGTCTTCGCGTAGAGTTCACGCGTCGCCGGAGCGAGTTGGTTGAGATTATTGCTGTTGGCAGAGGAATTGTTTGGAAACTTCCGGAGTAGTGAGAGTGGGCCCGGAACTTCTCCGGACACGTCACCGGTGGTGGGCACCACTGCCACTGTAACAAGGTCGTCATCGTTGCTGTTGTTGTTGTTGTTGTTGTTGTTATTACCGTTAGTCTCCTCTTCGTCTTCGTCTTCGTCTTCCTGTTTCTGTTTCTTTCTCTTGTATAGATTTAATTTTGATTTTCTTGTTCTCGTACGAGAGGGAGGGGATTTGGTTTTGGTTTTGGTTTTGGTATTGGGTTTGACTCTCACGGCTTGTGGGAGTGGTTGCGGCTTATACATACTCTGACCCGCTTTCAGTCTACCCATTGCTCTTTATTTTTTTTTAGCTCTTTTTTCCTGATTTTTGAATTATGAGGTAAGAGGAACACAGTTGTTACATGTCTTCTTGAGAAACTCTAGAGACAAAATAATAATAATAATAATTAAAAAAAAAAGTGACACGTAGGGAAAAAAATTAACTCTAACATTAAAAAAGTGGTGTTCCTTTGAGTTAAAAACTCATCACTCATCTTGCAGTCTTGTGTTTGTTTCTCAGTATAAGAATATATACCAAGTATTTTTTTTTTTTTTAAAATTAGAATATACACTGTGGGGCTCAGTAATTTGTGGCCCTGTCTCATTTTTACATTGGGGCTCAAGGCCCGAGCCGAGGAAGGGTATAGCCGAGGATGGGTAATAAAAGTCTAAACAGTCTTGAGACACAGCCGAGGATGATTCTGTCCTCGGCATATCCGAGATCCCCCTAGAAGAAAGGGCAAAAACGGTATAGGAACAGTTTGGGAAAAAATCTAAAATATCTATGTCAATAGAGAAAGAGACGCTGGATAGTATAACGACCAAGGACAAAGGGAAAGCTGCCATTACTGCCATTCAATACTCTGCACTTGACAAAGTCATGCTCTTCAGCTTTTACAACCACTCCCAACCACTCTAGGTATGGGCTGACAGGACAGGTCTTAAGTCCTAGGAAAGTGAGCTTATATGTGGACGTTGGTGAGAGGATAAATGCTAGTATAAAAGGATAAGAGAGGCAGTGTGAGAAGGGGGGGGGGGGGACAACCCGTCCTCCCAACCATGGTGTCCTAGAAACGAGGAGAATAATAAGAGCATAGAGCTTCCCAGACTCCTCGGACGAGATTCACTGACCGGAGCCAACCCGAACTACCGTCCGGTGACCAAGACCTAGCCTTTCAAAACCACGCTCTATAAATGATATTGTTTGGGCCTTTTACGTGCGAACCCAACATTATTATGGGTCGTTACAAATTGTGTCCTTACAATTGGCGCCGTCTGTGGGAAAGGCTTGTGTGTTGGCACAGGCGGTAAGTTGAGAAAGTCCTCCTACCATTTCCAACAGCCGGATGTAGTTTTCTAGCGTAAAGTTCCACTAGGGGCTACGTTTCTTCATTAGGGGTTGTGTTTCGTAGCGTCAGCAGCATGGATGGTTCTAGGGGCTTGGCCGAGGAGCTAATCCCCCTAAACCAAGGTCCCACGCCATAGCCGAGGGGTTAATTCCCCCAACTACTTAAAAAATCAAGTTTTTGACAAAACCAAGGTATTGCATGGTCCTCGGACTCAAACCTATGGGGAAACCAATTACTTAAAAAATCAAGTTTTGGACAGAACCAAGGTATTGCATGGTCCTCGGACTTAAACCTATGGGGAAACCAACTACTTAAAAAATCAAGTTTTGGACAGAACCAAGGTATTGCATGGTTCTCGGACTCAAACCTATAGGGAAACCAACTACTTAGAAAATCAAGTTTTGGACAGAACCAAGGTATTGCATGGTCCTCGGACTCAAACCTATGGAAACCAACTACTTAAAAAATCAAGTTTTGGACAAACCAAGGTATTGCATGGTCCTCGACTCAAACCTATGGGTGGACAACCAAGGTATTAAAAAATCAAGTTTTGGACAGAACCAAGGTATTGCATGGTCCTCGGACTCAAACCTATGGGGAAACCAACTACTTAAAAAATCAAGTTTTGGACAGAATCAAGGTATTGCATGGTCCTCGGACTCAAACCTATGGGGAAACCAACTACTTAAAAAATCAAGTTTTGGACAGAACCAAGGTATTGTATGGTCCTCGGACTCAAACCTATGGAAAAGTCAGCTACTTAAGAAGAATTCTAAGTCGCTCAATCCTCGGACCAAATACCAGAAAAGGCTAAGGCTATGAAGGTCATTAGGTAGATGGCGAAACGCCTTATTTCTCAGCGGCCTGCAGGGGCTGTTCATTTTGGGTTATATATCCTCGGATGATTACTTCCTACACGACACCGAGCATTTGGCCATCATCTCGTTCAAGTTTAGGGTATACAACCCATTTTCAGGTCGGTCTTATTGTACACGATAGCTCCAATAAGTTCATAATAACATTTTTTTTCTTAGTAAGGGTTTCTGTCCTAAGTATCATTTATTCAAATCAGCATTATTATACCAGATAGTTTCAATAAGCACAGAGCAAGGTCTTTTTATTAACTGGGATTTCGACCCTAAGCGTCGTTCAGAATGTAAAAATAAAAAAAGTCATATGGTAGTACGTATATTCACGACATAACCATTTCAAAAAGAAGAGGTAGAATATACGAAGTAAAGCAATGATGACTTTTATTAATATAAAGAGGTATTACAGCGTACAATGAAGGGCTTAAACAAGCCTATATAGAAAACAAATTACAAAAACAATAAAATAAAAAAAACAACAACAAAAAACAACAAGACAAACAAACAGCTAGAAGTCTTTTTAAGCTCTGCTCCGAAGTCTTTCCAAATTTTGCCCCAGTAGCACCCATATTGAGAGGAAAACCTCCCTTGGTGGAAGAGGAGAAGAAGAGGAAGAAGAAAAAGCACCAGGATGGATCTGGTGATGGGAAAGAAGAAGAAGGGGAGGCAAAAGGAGGCACCAGTGAAGGAAGAGAGGAAAAAGCAGGGATACTTTGTCCCTGCGTCAGTCCTAACTCCTAACACGCTGGTGCCATGTTAGCTATGCTCATAAGAGAGCAGCTGGTACTGATAATGGGTGACCCCAGCTCAGTCGCACCAAAAGTTTGACGCAACGAGCCCCTGTTTTGGAGTTTGGCTGAAAGGAGGATGAGAGGTATCTTGAGTCTCTGCCATCCCTGTCCTGACCGAGCCATATTAAGCTTCGGAGGGACATAATGCTTCTGAGAAGGATGTGATCTTTTCATCCCCACTTCTACTTCAAATGTGTCACACTATAAGCTTTGGCTATGCTGATAAGGAAGACTTAGAACACAGCTTGAGGGTTGAGGCTTTAGGAAGGTTAAAGAATCTATACGCGAAGGGAATACCCTCTCGTTTGGCTTCTTATATGGAAGTTGAATTCAGTGGCATTTAATCCATACATATCTCCAAGAAGATTTGCAAGTAAGGTAGCGTCTGTTCAACTCCCCAATGTCATCTGTAACTGTCAGATTTGATTGGCCTCGTAAAGGAAATTTATTAAAGACGCGCCTCGTACACTGAAACGACGGGAGCGCATCGTGTGTAAATCTAGAAGAATGTCTCGTGACCCGGCGCATTTCCTAAGTAGATGAAGAGACGCCAACATTAATGAAGGGCAGAGCTAAACGAGCCATAATAAAGGCTTGGCATCATCAAAACCCTCCTCTCCGACCAAGAGGTCGGACAATAGGATTTTGAGGGGCTATTGTGGGGCCCAATAATTTGTGGTCCTGGCCCATTTTTACATTGGGGCCCAAGGCTCGAGCCGAGGAAGGATATAGCCGAGAATGGGTAATAAAAGTCTAAACAGTCTTGAGACACAGCCGAGGATGATTATGTCCTCGGCATATCCAAGGTCCCCCTAGAAAAAAGGGTAAAAATGGTACAGGAACAGTTTGGGAAAAAATCTAAAATATCTATGTCAATAGAGAAAGAGACGCTGGATAGTATAACGACCAAGGACAAAGGGAAAGCTGCCATTACTGCCATTCAATACTCTGCACCTGACAAAGCCATGCTCTTTAGCTTTTACAACCACCCCCAACCACTCTAGGTATGAGCTGACAGGACAGGTCTTAAGTCCTAGGAAAGTGAGTTTATACGTGGACGCTGGTGAGAGGATAAATGCCAATATAAAAGGATAAGAGAGGCAGTGTGAGAAGGGGGGGACAACCCGTCCTCCCAGCCATGGTGTCCTAGAAACGAGGAGAATAATAAGAGCATAGAGCTTCCCAGACTCCTCGGATGAGATTCACTGACCGGAACCAACCCGAACTACCGTCCGGTGACCAAGACCTAGCCTTTCAAACCCACGCTCTATAAATAATATTGTTTGGGCTTTTTTACGTGCGAATCCAACATTATTATGAGTCGTTGCAAATTGTGTCCTTACATATACTAAGTATTAATTTTAGTAATTTTTTAATATAAAATTACACTTTGCTCCCTTAATAATATCATTATTATTTTTATAAGAATGATTTTATAAGCACAAATTTTTCTACAATATTTTTACAAATTCTTAAAATAGCAAATTTTTGTTGGTTTGCATCTAGGCTTGTCACTTACACCACTTTTATACTTGCTAATAATCACTCACCATATTAATAATTTGTAAAAAAATTTGCCAATTGGTAGATGAATACCAAGTCCATAGGTCGATCAGCAATTTGGCCAAGGTCAATCTATTTTTTTTTTGGCCCTGTCTTTTCACGTTAAATTGTCAATTTTTTTCCCAAATTTGAACCCCATTAATTTCAACATGGGACCCAGGACCAGCTAATCGACACTAAACTTTTCCAACTAAATTTTAATATCATTAAAATTCTTGGAAAGTTTTAAATGTTAGCTATCCAAATTAAATCGTGTACATGCAATCACATGATTAATTTCAAATAGATTATAAACATAATTAATCAAAATTAATTGTGAGAGGCTTTGGTCAATAGAAAACCTAGGAGAGCATTTTAACCAAAAATTTAGATAAACAAAAACAACCACAGCATCTCTTAACTATGTGATGACCGATCCATCCTCAAAAAGCTACGTTGGCCTCCATGTTTGGCCTAGGCATATTATTAAAAAAAAAAAAAAAATTGGAGACATGAGGTGAGAAAACATATAACATAATTTATTTTTCTCTATTACACATTCATTTTGTTTTGCAAGAAAAATTAATTGCGCATTATCTAGCTTGAGTGAAAAGGACAAGACCACAAATGATTTTGTTTTCTTTTCCGGATATATATTTGGAATAATGAAAAGTACTTAAATCATATTTAACTGATTTCATTATTTCTAATTTTTATGGATCCACTTGAAATTATTAATTAAAAATTCTATTCATACGCATAATTTCGAATTTCCTCTAGCCACACAAGGAGGAAACCTATTATACCTATATAGGATGGATATTATTCATGTGCATCTATCCCAACTGGCGGTTTATCGAATCGTTGCGATCGAAAGGATTCAATTCTATCAAGTTTCCAATTTATAAGTAAAATCTGGGTCAAATTTCTCAAACTATAAATCTATGATCCATTTTTTTGCGTTCTCTAATAATATGTTCTATGTTCTTTAATAATACCCTATACCTAGACACCTAAATAAAAAAATATTATCTATTTCATCCTTCTTAAATGGTTTTTAAACCTCAAATAAAGCACAATGTGGGTATGTCTCATTAGAATGGTTGATGGCTTAGAACTCCCACTTCTTTATGATGAAGAACCCATAAGGCTTGAAAGAGATTAAAATTTATTTAAGGGTGACATAAAAAAATCTTTGTAATCCACCTTTACAATATTTCAGCACTTTACTTTTATGTCATTTAAATTTCTCTACTTTACTTTCCTTGCAATTAATTTTCTGCATTTTATTATTATTGTCTCTTTACATTTCTCATCATTAATGTTGCCAGAAAATAAATATGCTTGAGTAAAACAACTCCTCTACACACTATTATAAGGAAATGCTTTTTAAAAATCTTTTCCAAACCTATTTTCAAAAAAATGAAGTCTTTCAAATAAAAAAGAGTGTTTTCTAAAAAAGATGGTTTTCTAAATAATCCTTCTTTTTAAAGAATTTAAAAAATATATATATATTTTCTTTAAAAAAAAATGGGAAATACGAAATTAATATGTTTTCAAAAACCTTTGTCCTATACAAAAAAAGTGTTTTCAAATGGATGTTTCTTCAAAAAATCTATGTTTTCAAAAAAAGTGTTTTACCACGTCAAATTTCCCTACCAAGAAATGTTTTCTCCCTTCTTTTTAAAAATGCAAAAAATATCCTGCAAAGATAAAGTGTTTTTACCACATTAAAAAATGTTTTTAAGAAAATGTTTCAAATAACCTCAACTTTTTAATTAAAAATCCTAAAATTGTCTTTAGAAAAAAAATAGAACTTTTACACGTTGGATTTCTTTAAAAAAAAAATAATAAGGGTCCTTTTTTCAAAAAAGTGTTTTTCTCAAAAACTTCACAATAAAAGTTTTTTTTTTTTTTTTTTTAAACGTTCTTTTCTAAACTAATCAAAGTTGACGTTGTAATTTTTTCATACTTTTAGTTTTGATCATTTTCTTAGAATTGTTGTAGTTAAGGATTTGTGTTCATGGCTCACTTCTCTCGAGTCTTTGAACACCTTATGAGTTTACATTATCCGTGTCATTTTCTTCGGCACTAATGAGCTATATTTGTCATTTTTTTTTTTTTGCATGATGAAAATGAGAAAACTATGGATGACAACAAGGTGATATTCTTTCAATTCCCTCTCTCTTTGTTGAATTATTAGCTTGCCTACTTATGATAGCCAGTACTCACATGCTATGTATATATTAAATATTCTATTCACATGTTTTGAATGTTCTCTCACATGTTACTTACGTACATACCTCACATGTCTTGATTGCAAATATTCTTTGGAGTTAATATTCACATGTTTGCTATATGTAAATATTTACTTACATCTATATATGTATATTGTTTTCAAAAAAACAAAATCTTATCCAAAAAAATTTTCAAAATGCCAAGTATACTATTTCTTCACAAAAACATAATGTTTGAAATAAATAAAAATGAGGTACTATCTTTGAATAGGCGTTGTGGGGTGCCTAACACCTTCCCCACACGAATCCAAACTTCCAAGTCCAAGATCTTTTGTTCGAAACTTTTTCTTTTCGATTGACCAAAGCCTCTCAAAATTAATTCAGATTAGTTATGTTTATAATCAATTTGAAATTAATCATGCAATTGAATGTACACCATTTAATTTGGATAGCTGTATTTTCCATGAATTTTATTGATATTAAAATTTAATTGTACAAGTTTATTGCCGATTAGCTAGTCTTCGGTCCCATGTCGCAATTAATTGGGTTGAAATTTTGGGAAAAAATCAACTTTGACTCTTGCATGGTTATTTTGTAAAGGATCGATCCATGTACTGACTGGATTACCTATTAGGCTGGGTCCTTCCGGCACATCGTGGTTGATTCTTGCTTGAATATTTTGTAGAGAATTAGTCCATGTTCCGACTGGATTACCTATTGGACTGGGTCCTTCTGGTACATCATGGTTGATCCTTGCTTGAATATTTTGTAGAGAATCGGTCCATGTAGTGACTGAATTCGGTATAGAATTTGGTCCTCTTGGTACATTTTGGTTGTTTCTTGCAGGATGATTTTTTTGTGGATCGATCCCTGTGTTGACTGGATTACCTATTGGATTGGGTCCTTCTGGCACATCGTGGTTGATTCTTGCTTGAGTATTTTGTAGAGAATTAGTCCATGTTCCGACTGGATTACCTATTGGACTTGGTCCTTCCGGTACATCGTGGTTGATTCTTGCTTTAATATTTTGTAGAGAATCGGTCCATGTTCCGACTGGATTACCTATTGGACTGGGTCCTTCCGGTACATCGTGGTTGATTCTTGCTTGAATATTTTGTAGAGAATCAGTCCATGCAGCGATTGGATTATGTATAGAATTGGTTCCTCCTGGTACATTTTGGTTATTTCTTATTGGATGATTTTTTTTAGGATTGATCCCTGTGCTGACTGGATTACCTATTGGACTAGGTCCTTCAGGTACATCGTGGTTGATTCTTGCTTGAATATTTTGCAGAGAATCAGTCCATGTTCCGACTGGATTACCTATTGGACTAGGTCCTTCCGGTACATCGTGGTTGATTCTTGCATGAATATTTTGTAAAGAATCGGTCCATGCAGTGATTGGATTATGTATAGAATTGGGTCCTTCTGGTACATTTTGGTTGTTTCTTGTTGGAAGATTTTTTTGTGGATCGGTCCATTGTGATATTCTAGCACTTGAGCTCACGAAGAAAAGTGAGAGGAAAACAAATAACATGACAATGATCATCTTTCTATTTATCGAGTCAAACATTTTGCTTGCTATAATTTAACAAAGTGATTGTTGGAATGATGTTTTCACACTATTGTTCACAAACCTTATTTATAAGCCCAAGTATTAGATAATAAAGGTAATATATTTTTATAGTAATCAAACAATATTTGGTCAAAAAATCCTTGGTAATCTAAATCACAAGGTATTTCCATTTTGAATGACTTCTTTTTGGTAATTTTATTGTTGAAATTTAAATATAAATCCTACAGAGTTATTGTTGAAAATCTATTGTGATTTACGTACTTGGAAAAAGATTATTTCCTAGTGCATTTAAAAAGTAATAGATAATTCTTTAATACTCTTGTGAAGGTTAAGACTAAGATGAATAACTTGATAAAGTGCCCGTTTGGTTCAGCATTTGAAGCCCAAAAAGCGCTTTTTCAAAAAAGCTCAACCCAGTTTTGCGTTTGGTAAGCTCAAAACGCAACTTTTTTATAAAAGTTGCGTTTTGAACTTTTAGAAAAAACTGAAGGCAAAACGCGGAAGGAAAATGGTGAGGCAACGGTCCATAAATGAAAACGCACACTGCGCGTTTTGATAGTTACCGTTGCTAATGATGAAATTCCAGAAATACCCATGAACAAACACAGAACAAACACTACAGAACAAACACTACAAATCATAACAATAAACAATCTTTCTCTCAAACATAATCAGATTACCAGAATACAAACTCAAAAACACAGTTTTAAAATTAATCAAATCATAACAATAAAAGCAAAAAAAAAAGACAAAGGACAGAAGCTTGCTGACCCATCTAGACTGGGTTGGGGACGAAGATGAGCAATAGCACGAAGATGAGAGCTCCTTGAAATGTTCTTAAATGACAGAGAAAATGAAATCTTTTTCTTATCGGAGAGAGTTTTGGAATCAAGTTAAAAAAGAAAAAGAAAAAAAAAAAACAACAGAGACGGAGCTGGAGAAAGAAGACCTCCTGGAATGTTCTGATGAATGAGGAGAATGAGGGAGAAAAGGAGAGTTAAAAAGAGGGGTAGAGATAGTGGAGAACGTGTGGAGGAGAAAAAAAAGAAAAAAAATAAAACTAAACGTGTGGTTGGTAACTTGGTATGGGTGAACGTGAAATGGAAAAAAAAAAAAATAATATAAAAAATAAAAAAATTCAAATTGAGAAATACTACAGTAATATTTTCACAATATTTTCACAATAAATTTTAAGTAACAGATTATTATTAGTTAATATTGGTTAGTAAAAAAATAATTTCAGTTGTGGGTTCAAATTAGAACTAGTAACAATTTTCCACATAAATTTTATTGTGAAAATATTGCAAAAAATGTTGTAAACGTAACACTTCTAATAATAAATTTTACACAGTAATTTGTTATTGGTTCTCATTTGAACCTACTAATGACATTATTATTTTTCTTATCTACCATTAACAACTTGTCATATAGACTTTATTGTGAAATTTTTGTAAAAATATTGTGTCCATAATTTGCATTAAGAGAGATAATTAAAACAAAAAATTCACTTATATATATATCTTGTCCTTTTTAGTAATTTATAACTCAAACCTCCACTTTTATAAGTGCTAGCCAAACACTCAGCTTTTTCAAAAAACACTTTTTAACAGTTTTTACCAAACACTTAGCTTTTTAAAAATGCACTTTTTCATTATGCACTTTTTAAAAACTCCACTTTTTTCATTATGCACTTTTACAAAAAGCTGAACCAAACTCACCCAAAACCTTTTACGAGGCAGAATTTCAATGAATAGTGCCTATTTCCTTTTCAATGAAGACTGACACAAGAAATTCATTAAAAGATGGGGTGGAAGGTTTGATTAATGAATTATCAAACAATCCACCAACTAGCAA
Organism: Quercus lobata; assembly: GCF_001633185.2. NCBI lineage: Eukaryota > Viridiplantae > Streptophyta > Magnoliopsida > Fagales > Fagaceae > Quercus > Quercus lobata. Next base: position 7,538,657 of record NC_044911.1, on the reverse strand, counting down.
AATCATATGTCGTCGCATAATTGTCATGATTGTATTGTTGTCAAACATATTTATGCTTGTAACAACAAAGGTACTCTCAATCACAAAGTATCATCCTTTCTAATCATTGTTTCTGGTAACTCTTTTATTCAATTTTAGAGTAGTGTTTTGTTAGCGCAAATGAATTCCTCTAAACCAAAATTTACATATATCTTTAAATAAGATGACGGATATTTGGCCTATTGTAATTGTCCATATACTCGCCAATTCACCATCCTCTATCAGAAAATGACTTTCACCTTCCCAATTACGCAAGTGAGAATCATTTTGTAGACACCTCGTTTTGAAACCGAGGATCCTCACAAGGTCAAAATCCTAAGTTTCCTTTAGATAAGCGTAAATGTCATTGAAGCCTTTTCTAAAATGAATTGCAAAAACATCGAATTTCACAACGATCGAAGTGATGCACTGGATGCAAAGATCAAAGAACCCCATCACAAAAGATCAAATTTTCGATCAAAATAAACCCTTGTAATTAATGCCTAAACGATGTGAGCATGATAAATTAATTTTAATTCGAAAATCCCGTTGATATATGTTTTAAGACAAGAATTCAATTTCAATTGAACTCACTGGTCTAATGTCTCCTCCCTAGGTACTAAGTGACTAGGAGTGAGCAAGGTTTCCGATTTCTGCAAATTGGGAGGGTAGGTGTATGGTAGATTTAGGAATTTCTAAACAAAGACCCCCCCCCCACCACACACACACACACAAATGAATTTAATTAAAAGAATGGACGAATGCTTAGTGATAATTATGATTTTTAAATTATTTTTTAAAATTGATACCAGGGTTATACATAAAAAAAAAAAAAAAAAAAAAAAAAAAAAACTGAAAGTATTATAACCATAAATTTCTTTAGTATGTGTCATAGATTTGGGGTTAGTGAAAATTGGGGAGAAACGGAGGGTGAATTAAAATTTGGGTTTGCACAAGGTCGAGTACAGATCTTTGTATTATGTATTTCGATTGGTAGATGAATACCAAGTCCATAGGTCGATCAGCAATTTGGCCAAGGTCAATCATTTTTTTTTTGGCCCTGTCTTTTCACGTTAAATTGTCGATTTTTTTCCCAAATTTGAACCCCATTAATTTCAACATGGGACCCAGGACCAGCTAATCGACACTAAACTTTTCCAACTAAATTTTAATATCATTAAAATTCTTGGAAAGTTTTAAATGTTAGCTATCCAAATTAAATCGTGTACATGCAATCACATGATTAATTTCAAATAGATTATAAACATAATTAATTCAAATTAATTGTGAGAGGCTTTGGTCAATAGAAAACCCAGGAGAGCATTTTAACCAAAAATTTAGATAAACAAAAACAACCACAGCATCTCTTAACTATGTGATGACCGATCCATCCTCAAAAAGTTACGTTGGCCTCCACGTTTGGCCAAGGCCTATTATTAAAAAATAATAATAATAATAATAATAAATTGGAGATATGAGGTGAGAAAACATATAACATAATTTATTTTTCTCTATTACACATTCATTTTGTTTTGCAAGAAAAATTATTTACATGTTATCTAGCTTGAGTGAAGAGGACAAGACCACAAATGATTTTGTTTTCCTTTCCGGATATATATTTGGAATAATGAAAATTACTTAAATCATATTTAATTGATTTCATTATTTCTAATTTTTATGGATCCACTTGAAATTATTAATTAAAAATTCTATTCATACGCATAATTTCGAATTTCCTCTAGCCACACAAGGAGGAAACCTATTATACCTATATAGGATGGATATTATTCGTGTACATCTATCCCAACTGGCGGTATATCGAATCGTTGCGATCGAAAGGATTCAATTCTATCAAGTTTCCAATTTATAAGTAAAATCTGGGTCATATTTCTCAAACTATAAATCTATGATCCATTTTTTTGCGTTCTTTAATAATATGTTCTATGTTCTTTAATAATACCCTATACCTAGACACCTAAATAAAAAATATTATCTATTTCATCCTTCTTAAATGGTTTTTAAACCTCAAATAAAGAACAATGTGGGTATGTCTCATTAGAATGGTTGATGGCTTAGAACTCCCACTTCTTTATGATGAAAAACCCATAAGGCTTGAAAGAGATTAAAATTTATTTAAGGGTGACATAAAAAAAAAATCTTTGTAATCCACCTTTACAATATTTCAGCACTTTACTTTTATGTCATTTAAATTTCTCTACTTTACTTTCCTTGCAATTAATTTTCTGCATTTTATTATTATTGTCTCTTTACATTTCTCATCATTAATGTTGCCATAAAATAAATATGCTTGAGTAAAACAACTCCTCTACACACTATTATAAGGAAATGCTTTTTAAAAATCTTTTCCAAACCTTTTTTCAAAAAAATGAAGTCTTTCAAATAAAAAAGAGTGTTTTCTAAAAAAATGGTTTTCTAAATAATCCTTCTTTTTAAAGAATTTAAAAAATAGATATATATTTTCTTTAAAAAAAAAGGGAAATACGAAATTAATATGTTTACAAAAACCTTTGTCCTATACAAAAAAAGTGTTTTCAAATGGATGTTTCTTCAAAAAATCTATGTTTTCAAAAAATGGGTTTTTCCACGTCAAATTTCCCTACCAAGAAATGTTTTCTCCCTTCTTTTTAAAAATGCAAAAAATATCCTGCAAAGATAAAGTGTTTTTACCACATTAAAAAATGTTTTTAAAGAAAATGTTTCAAATAACCTCAACTTTTTAATTAAAAATCCTAAAATTGTCTTTAGAAAAAAATAGTACTTTTACACGTTGGATTTCTTAAAAAAAAAAAAAATTAATAAGGGTCCTTTTTTCAAAAAAGTGTTTTTCTCAAAAACTTCACAATAAAAGATTTTTTTTTCTTTTTAAAACGTTCTTTTCTAAACTAATCAAAGTTGACGTTTTTATTTTTTTATACTTTTAGTTTTGAGCATTTTCTTAGAATTGTTGTAGTTAAGGATTTGTGTTCATGGCTCACTTCTCTCGAGTCTTTGAACACTTTATAAGTTTACATTATCCGTGTCATCTTCTTCGGCACTAATGAGCTATATTTTGGTCATTTTTTTTTTTTGCATGATGAAAATGAGAAAACTATGGATGACAACAAGGTGATATTCTTTCAATTCCCTCTCTCTTTGTTGAATTATTAGCTTGCCTACTTATGATAGCTAGTACTCACATGCTATGTATATATTAAATATTCTATTCACATGTTTTGAATGTTCTCTCACATGTTACTTACGTACATACCTCACATGTCTTGATTGCAAATATTCTTTGGAGTTAATATTCACATGTTTGCTACATGTAAATATTTACTTACATCTATATATGTATATTGTTTTTAAAAAAAAAAAAATCTTATTCAAAAAATTTTTCAAAATGCCAAGTATACTATTTCTTCACAAAAACATAATGTTTGAAATAAATAAAAATGAGGTACTATCTTCGAATAGGCGTTGTGGGGTGCCTAACACCTTCCCCACACGAATCCAAACTTCCCAGTCCAAGATCTTTTGTTCGAAACTTTTTTCTTTTCGATTGACCAAAGCCTCTCAAAATTAATTCAGATTAGTTATGTTTATAATCAATTTGAAATTAATCATGCAATTGAATGTACACGATTTAATTTGGATAGCTATATTCTCCATGAATTTTATTGATATTAAAATTTAATTGTACAAGTTTATTGCTGATTAGCTAGTCTTCGGTCCCATGTTGCAATTAATTGGGTTGAAATTTTGGGAAAAAATCAACTTTGACTCTTGCATGGTTATTTTGTAAAGGATCGATCCATGTGTTGACTGGATTACCTATTGGGCTGGGTCCTTCTGGCACATCGTGGTTGATTCTTGCTTGAATATTTTGTAGAGAATCGGTCCATGTTCCGACTGGATTACCTATTGGACTGGGTCCTTCTGGTACATCATGGTTGATCCTTGCTTGAATATTTTGTAGAGAATTGGTCCATGTAGTGACTGGATTCGGTATAGAATTTGGTCCTCTTGGTACATTTTGGTTGTTTCTTGCAGGATGATTTTTTTGTGGATCAATCCCTGTGCTGACTGGATTACCTATTGGACTGGATCCTTTTGGCACATCGTGGTTGATTCTTGCTTGAGTATTTTGTAGAGAATTAGTCCATGTTCCACTGGATTACCTATTGGACTGGGTCCTTCTGGTACATCGTGGTTGATTCTTGCTTGAGTATTTTGTAGAGAATTAGTCCATGTTCCAACTGGATTACCTATTGGACTGGGTCCTTCTGGTACATCGTGGTTGATTCTTGCTTTAATATTTTGTAGAGAATCGGTCCATGTTCCGACTGGATTACCTATTGGACTGGGTCCTTCTGGTACATCGTGGTTGATTCTTGCTTGAATATTTTGTAGATAATCAGTCCATGCAGTGATTGGATTATGTATAGAATTGGTTCCTCTTGGTACATTTTGGTTATTTCTTATTGGATGATTTTTTTTAGGATTGATCCCTGTGCTGACTGGATTACCTATTGGACTAGGTCCTTCAGGTACATCGTGGTTGATTCTTGCTTGAATATTTTGCAGAGAATCAGTCCATGTTCCGACTGGATTACCTATTGGACTAGGTCCTTCAGGTACATCGTGGTTGATTCTTGCTTGAATATTTTGTAGAGAATCAGTCCATGTTCCGACTGGATTACCTATTGGACTAGGTCCTTCTGGTACATCGTGGTTGATTCTTGCATGAATATTTTGTAAAGAATCAGTCCATGCAGTGATTGGATTATGTATAGAATTGGGTCCTTCTGGTACATTTTGGTTGTTTCTTGTTGGAAGATTTTTTTGTGGATCGGTCCATTGTGATATTCTAGCACTTGAGCTCACGAAGAAAAGTGAGAGGAAAACAAATAACATGACAATGATCATCTTTGTGTTTATCGAGTCAAACATTTTGCCTGCTATAATTTAACAAAGTGACTGTTAGAATGATGTTTTCACACTATTGTTCACAAATCTTATTTATAAGCCCAAGTATTAGATAATAAAGGTAATATATTTTTATAGTAACCAAACAATATTTGGTCAAAAAATCCTTGGTAATCTCAATCACAAGGTATTTCCATTTTGAATGACTTCTTTTTGGTAATTTTGTTGTTGAACTTTAAATATAAATCCTACAGAGTAATTGTTGAAAATCTATTGTGATTTATGTACTAGGAAAAAAATTATTTCCTACTGCATTTAAAAAGTAATAAATAATTCTTTAATACTCTTGTGAAGGTTAAGACTAAGATGAATAACTTGGTAAAACCTTTTACGAAGCAGAATTTCAGTGAATTGTGCCTATTTCCTTTTCAATGAAGACTGACACAAGACATTCATAAAAAGATGTGGTGGAAGGTTTGATTAATGAATTATCAAACAATCCACCAATTGGCAAAATCATATGTCATCGCATAATTGTAATGAGTATATTGTTGTCAAACATATTTTTCCTTGTAATAACACAGGTACTCTCAATCACAAAGTGTCTTCGTTTCTAATCATTGTTTCTGGTAACTCTTTTATTTAGTTTTAGAATAGTCTTTTGTTTACGTAAACAAATTCCTCTAAACCAAATTTTACCTATATCTTTAAATAAGATGATGGATATTCGGCCTATCCTAATTGTCCATATACTCGCCAATTCACCATCTTCTATCGGAAAATGACTTTCACCTTCCCAACTACACAAATGAGAATTGATAGGCTAAGAATGTGTTGACCCCTTTGGCAAATTAATTAATTAATTACCCAAGTGAACTAATTATGTTAGTTTGACATGCAATAGCGTGGTAGCACAAGCAAATCACCAACTAAGTTTAATGCAGTGAAAAATAAATTTGACACAGGTGATTTGTTTACGAATGGGGAAAACCGCTGAGGCAAAACCCCACATGGTGAATTTGAGGTCACCACTCCCGAGAATCAACTATTATCAAAACAAGCGGTTAGAAGTAAAAGGAATCCTAGTACCTAATTCCAACCTACAGTTGAACCCTTACCCTAATACCCAATTGGACTTGTAGTGTAGCGGCAATCCCTCCGTTCAATACACGAATCCCAGTACGTGACTAACCAATGTTGCACAGATCCCAATACGTGAATAACACACCAACTTGAGAAGGATTGTTGGTAGCAAAGTTCTTCAGTTCATCTACAATGAAGATGAGGAAGCTCCTTGGTCACAAAACCCTTGGTGTAAAGCCGTAGTAACTTCTACAGAAAGAAAGATGAACTAGAACAATTTCTATCTCCGGTCACAATATGCATGTGACAACAATTGCAACAACCTTGTGACGGCCTTTAAAAAAATCCTTATATATGTTTTGGGTTGTCAGAAAAGAAACCCTACACAAATACTCAAGGATATGCATGTAATCAGATCTGGAAAACCCGATTTTGTAATTCTCGACAGATACAGCTTCTGTCAAGCTTCAGCAGTAATTCTCAATAGAAAGGATTCTGTCGAGACTTCTGTCAAGCTTCAATGAGCAGCACATTCTTCACTTGTTTCTTGGTCATATTTGCAGGGTTTCAATACTGAACTTGAACACTTGTTTCTTGAAGTACTAAACCCATCCTAGATCTATCCAATTACATGTAGCGTGGGTTTTATCAAAGGATTAGCCAATTACATCAAATATGTCCCTAACAAGAATCATTTTGTAGACACCTCGTTTTGAAACTAGAGATCCTCACGAGATCAAAATCCTAAGTTTCCTTTAGGAAAGAGTAAATGTCATTCAATCCTCTTCTAAAATGAATTACAAAAACAATGAATTTCACAATGATCAAAGTGATGCATTGGATGCAAAGATCAAAGAACCCCATCACAAAAGATCAAATTTATACCGTCAAAGAAAACCCTTGTAATTTAATGCCTAAACAATGTGAGCATGATAAATTAATTTTAATTTAAAAATCCCATTGGTATATGTTTTAAGACAAGAATTCAATTTCAATTAAACTTATTGGTCTAATGTCTCCACCCTAGGTACTAAGTGACTAGGTGTGAGCATGGTTTCCAATTTCTACAAATTGGGTGGGTAGGGTTATGGAAGATTTTGGAATTTCTAAACAAAGATCCCCCCCCCCCCCACACACACACACAACACAAAATAATTTAATTAAAGGAATGGATACATGCTTAGTGATAATTATGATTTTTAAATTATTTTTAAAAATTGATACCAGGGTTATATAAAAAAAAAAAAAAAAAAAAAAAAAAAAAAAAAACCTGAAAGTATAAAACTATAAAATTCTTTAATATGGGTCATAGATTTGGAGTTTGTGAAAATTGGGGAGAAACGAAGGGTAAATTGAAATTTGGGTCTGCTCAAGGTCAAGTACAAACCATTGTATTAAGTATGCCGATTGGTAGATGAATACCAAGTCCATAGGTCAATTTGCATTTCGGCCAAGATCATTCATTTTTATTTTTATTTTTATTTTGGCCTAGTTTTTTAATGTTAGATTTTTTATTTTTTTCCCAAATTTGAACCCCATTAATTTCAACATGGGACCCAAGACCAGCTAATCGGCACTAAACTTTTCCAACTAAATTTTAATATCAATAAAATTCTTGGAAAGTATTAAATGTCAGCTATCCAAATAAAATCGTGTACATGCAATCACATGATTAATTTCAAGTAGATTATAAACATAATTAACCCAAATTAATTGTGAGAGGCTTTGGTCAATAGAAAACCCTGGAGAGCATTTTAACCAAAAATCTAGACAAACAAAAACAACCAGAGCATCTTTTAACTATGTGATGACAGGATCCTTCCTCGGAAAGTTACGTAGGCCTCCATGTTTGGCATAGTCATATTATTTAAAAAAAAAAATTGTTTGGAGATATGAGGTGAGAAAACATATAACATAATTTATTTTTCTCTATTACACATTCATTCTGTTTTGCAAGAAAAATTATTTACGCGTTATCTAGCTTGAGTGAAGAGGACGAGACTAAAAATGATTTTGTTTTCTTTTCCTGATATAAATTATGAATAATAAAAAGTACTTAAATCATATTTAATTGAGTTCATTATTTCTAAATTTTATGGATCAACTTGAAATTATTAATTAAAAATTCTATTCATACGCATAATTTCGAATTTTCTCTAGCCACACAAGGACGAAACCTATTATACCTATATAGGGTGGATATTATTCATGTACATCTATCCCAACTGGCGGTTTATCGAATCATTGCAATCAAAAGGATCCAATTCTATCAAGTTTCCAATTTATAAGTAAAATCTGGGTCATATTTCTCAAACTATAAATCTATGACCCATATTTTTGTGTTCTTTAATAATATGTTCTATGTTCTTTAATAATAAAATATACCTAGACACCTAAATAAAAAATATTATCTATTTCATCCTTCTTAAATGGTTTTTAAATATCAAATAAAGCACAATATGGGTATGTCTCATTAGAATGGTTGATGGCTTAGAACTCCCACTTCTTTATGACGAAGAACCACTAAGGCTTGAAAGAGATTAAAATTTATTTAAGGGTGACATAAAAAAATCTTTGTAATCCACCTTTACAATATTTCAGCTCTTTACTTTTATGCATTTAAATTTCAGCTCTTTACTTTTATGTCATTTAAATTTCTCTACTTACTTTCCTTGTGTTCATGGCTCATTTATCCCGAGTCTTTGAACACCATATAAGCTTACATTATCCCTTTCATTTTCTTTGGCACTAATTAGCTTTATTTGTCATTTTTTTTGCATGATGAAAATGTGAAAAATATGGATGACAACAAGGTGATATTCTTCCAACTCCCTCTCTCTTTGTTGAGTTATTAGCTTGCCTACTTATGATAGCTAGTACTCACATGCTATGTTTATATTAAATATTCTATTCACATGTTTTGAATGTTCTCTCACATGTTACTTATGTACATACCTCACATGTCTTGATTGCAAATATTCTTTGGAGTTAATATTCACATGTTAGCTATATGTAAATATTTACTTACATGTATATATGTATATTGTTTTCAAAAAAAAAAAAACTTTTTCAAAAAAAAAATTTCAAAATGCTAAGTATTCTATTTCTTCACAAAAAGATAACGTTTGAAATAAATTAAAAAGAGGTACTATCATCGGATAGGCGTTGTGGGGTGCCTAACACCTTCCCCACATGTATCCAACTTCCGAGTCCAAGATCTTTGGTTCGAGACGTTTTTGTTTTCGATTGACCAAAGCCTCTCAGAATTAATATAGCTTAGTTATGTTTATAATCAATTTGAAATTAATCATGCAATTGAATGTACATGATTTAATTAGAATAGCCAAAATTTAATATTTTCCATGAATTTTGTTGATATTAAAATTTAATTGGACAAGTTTATTGCCGATTAGCTGGTCTTCGGTCCCATGTTGCAATTAATGGCATTGAAATTTGGGGAAAAAACCAACTTTGACTCTTGCATGGTTATTTTGTAGAGGATCGATCCATGTGCTGACTGGATTACCTATTGGACTGGGTCCTTTCGGTACATCGTGGTTTATTCTTGCTTGAATTGTTTGTAGAGAATCAGTCCATGCAGTGATTGGATTATTTATAGAATTAGGTCCCCTTGGTACATTTTGGTTGTTTCTTGTTGGAATATTTTTTTGAGGATTGATCCATGTTCCGACTATATTACCTATTGGACTGGATCCTTCCGGTACATCGTGGTTAATTCTTGCTTGAATATTTTGTAAAGAATCGGTCCATGTTCTGATTGGATTACCTATTGTATTGGGTCCTTACGAAACATCGTGGTTGATTCTTGCTTGAATTTTTTGTAGAGGATTAGTCCTTGCAGTGATTGGATTACATATAGAATTGGGTCCCCCTAGTACATTTTGGTTGTTTCAAGCTAGTTGATTTCTTTAAGGATCAATCCATGTTCTGACTGGATTACCTATTGGATGGGGACCTTTCGGTACATCGTGGTTGATTCTTGCTTGAATATTTTGTAGGAAATCAGTCCATGTTTTGACTGGATTACCTACTGGACCGGGTCCTTCCGGTACATTATGGTTGATTCTTGCTTGAATATTTTGTAGAGAATCGGCCCATGCAGTGATTTGATTATTTATAGAATTGGGTCCTTTTGGTACATTTTGGTTGTTTCTTCCTGGTTGTTTTTTTTAAGGATCGATTCATGTTTTGACTAGATTACCTATTAGACTAGGACCTTCCAATACA
>NC_044911.1:7156867-7227382 GCF_001633185.2 Quercus lobata | reverse complement strand
AATTCCCTGAACTTCCAATGGTAACATATGAAATGCGCTTCATAACTTTTTGCAATTGGTGGCTTCCTCAGCTTTTTGCAATATTGGACTTTTTATTAAAGCACGTTTCCAAAACTACACCAAACACGCAGTTTGGATTTTCAGTAGCAAAAAGTGCTAAAAGCGCTCTCTAAAGTTGAAACAAACGCACACTTAGTCCACAAAATATGGTAACTCAAGTTTAAAATAGGACTTCATTATATTTATTAACTTCATCACGAACTCAAGGAAGGAATTGTCATTTTTGTGAAACTTTAGGATCACTATGATTTCCTTATAACTCAAGGTACTTAAGTGTAAATTTCCCACACACGTAAAAAAAAAAAAAAAAAAACACTAATCAGTGTTCACTCACCTTCAAAAATTTTATACTATACCCAGTATAAGGTATTAATTTGGGCCAGCCCATTAGTGTATCATGGATAAGGTCCGAAAATATTAGCTTGGGCTAGCTCAAGCTCATCCTTGAAAAATTAGAGGTACAAGTACCACTAAGTACTAACCCATGCTTCATTTGGGCTAACTAAGCTTGGGCTCAAAATCTTGGTCCTAAATCCTAACAACGTAAAAAGTTGAAACACTACCCAGGCCCAGAAACAAAAGCGACTCGGTGAATAACGTGAGTCCGTCGGATGAATCCCACCTAACACATCTGAGCCGTCAATTTCGTCCCAAAAAAACCCACTCTCTTAACTTTTCGATAAAAAGCAGTCGGCAGAGAGAAAAAAGGAAAGTAGAAAACCCTTCACTCTCTCTCTCTCTCTCTCTCTAAGACACACACACACGCTCTCAACTCGGTCTGTAGAGAGAGAAATCGGAAGATCCGAAACCCGAAACAGCGAAGAAGAATGTCGGGAGTGACGAACCAGGAAGAAGACAAGAAGCCCACTGATCAATCGGCACACATCAATCTCAAAGTCAAGGGCCAGGTCTCTCTCTCTCTCTCTCTCTCTCTCTATTTTTCATTTCTCTGTGTTTTTTTTTTTGTTGATAATTAGGTATTATTGCAATTTATTATGGAGTTTTAGATCTGTATGTTACATTTATTATTATTATTTTTTTAGTTTATAGGGTTTGTCATCTGTGAACTTAAAAAGGGTTTTTATTTTTTTTTGAAAAAATATTTTTAGTTTTATGTTTTTGAATATTTGTGCTATTTTTAGGGTAATGGGATATGATCGTCACTGTGTATATTTTTGTGCTTGAATTAAACTATTCTGATCATAGTGGGTCCCATATTACGGAGGTTTCAATGCCATAGAACCCAATAAACTTATGCTTGTGACATGGGGTTTTGGTAGTGTTGCTGTTTTATATCATAGTTTGTGTAATCATATTTTGGGGTTTTTAATTGTAACAGCAATAACAGTTTTTTCTTGATGTAAAATTTGTTGGTTTAGTTAAATTTTTGTCACATTAACATTTTATTGCATTCGTAGTTGATTGTTGTTGATTTTCGGAGGTGTCATTTAAGCTAGAGCTCATTATGAATGCATGTTTGCCTTTTGGACCTTTGTTATGTGCCTTCAAAGTTAATGGGTAATGTTCATTTGTTTAGAGAATGTATGGCAGCATTGAAATTGATTGATATGTAGCTTCGTAACTGTTTTAACAGACAAATGACGAATATGAATTCTCAATGTATTTTATTTGATTCCATTATGGACTCATGAATAATCATTGGTTTGTTCGGTATATAGTAATCCGTACTTTTAGGAATGGGTAATTTCTCAAGTGGACTGGAAAATTAACTCCGGGAAGGTGCTTTAAATGCACGTGGTTCCAAGTTAATGCCAGAAAGTGGAAGATAAACTTTCTATTGTCGTGATTTGGTAATCATTACTTCAATCAAACATGCTTGGGTATAAACTACACATTTATTTCCAGAAACATTCATTTAAAGTACTTTAGCTGAGTGTGTACTTATTGCCCGTTTGGTAGAACTTATTTTCAGTCTTTTTCGGAAATGGGCCATTTGAAAAGCTTTACCTAGAAAGTGGGGTGTTAAAAAGTATATACTTTGAAAAAAATGCAGTTTTACGTTACCTTCCCAAATGGGCACATAGTGTCTTGGAAGCTTGTCGTGCTATGACTTGACTATTCTAATTTGTTTTGTTCTGCTTTCTTACTGATTTATTGTTGCTTAATTTATGATGTTAGTATATTTTGGTTCTTGTTATATTTGTCTTACAAGTTACTGGAACTACTATTTGTGAACTTGTGATTTGATGAGTTTCTCTTCACAAGGGCTTAATTTTCTTTTAGTTGGTCTACCATATTTGTCTTCATGCATCTTAAACAATTAATTGAGCCATAATGTACTCCTCTTTTAGATTAATAAATCAAAGTACATTATTGTGCGCTGCACTCCTATAAAAATGCACATTTTTGCATGTTACTGTTTGCTTTTGTATGTTTATTTATGTTGGTAATAAATTCGTTGAAATAATCTCAATGTTTTCAGTAAAAGTTGTTTTCTTCCTCATGTAGAAACTTTTAAAAAATAGGAAACATGCATTGAGGTCTTATATTTCTTACTTGTGAATTAAATATGCTTGTATAATGGTTGATCTTGATGCTCTTGCTAGTTCAATAAGTTTATGAACTTTGTTTCATGCATTTGTTTTATTTTTTTTAAATCCAATTATTTAGTAGAGGATGGTTGTTGGAAGTATGTCTTGGACATTGTAGATCTTTATCATATGCATATTGCACTATAATTGCTCGGAAGTGAGAAGTTAGTGAGACATTAGTATTGCAGACCATTCCATGTTTGGCTTTGTACATATTGAGCAAGCCTATGGTAGCTTTTTGTCACCAGGTCAATTTTTCACTCAAATTTTCTGCCTGTGATGACCCTAAGTCCCTGACTTAGTCTCAGCCAACACCACACACTTATTGCAATAACACTTAGAACAGATTATATAGGGACGTTTAAACACACAGCACACACAATATTTACAGGGAACCCACCCCACACCCCACCCAACCTTTATTACTTAATCTCAAGTACAAAGGAAACCCTTTTACAATCCTAGAGAATTACACAGAATTTTCCCAAGTCCAAATACACTCTGCTATTGACACCCCAACAGTCTTAGGGTTAAATACACAAAATTAACTGCTATGGCAGTTACTGCCTAGTAACTGCTTGGGTCTTGGACAATCTGCCACTTGTTTTCTGACTTAGGGCACCTTCAACCGATGCTGCCTTGGCTTGCTCTTCACGTTTTCAGCTCCTACACAGCAAGTCTGATCATCAGGAATGCTAGGAATTGCTTGGTAACTACTTAATAACTACCATTGCACATGCATTGCACATGTCTCAGTAGACCATGGGGCCTTTGCCCATTCTCTAACAATCCACACAACATGTTCCCACACGTTTTGGAGAGGCTTGGCCCATGCTCAATGCCTCCCATTAGCACTACAGCCCACACAGCATGCTCACTTGCAGCACACAAAGTAACTGCCATCAGCCCACTGGCACTTGTCCATGCATTCAGCCAGCCCCCACTAGCCCAATGCCTTGCACACAACATTTAATCATCACAGCAGCCCAGCCCTACCTTGCACTCAAGCCACCAAGCTCACACATAAGGAACCAACAACTAAGCCACCAATGCCATGCACTATCACATAGAGTCAGCACCACCTGCTGCTGCTGCTCATCATCACAACCATCTCTGCCCACCATGACCCTCTTCTGCCATGGCCTTGGGGCATCATGTGGAGCAAGGTGCCTCCATATGCTGCCCCTTATCATTGCTCATTGATCCAACTCGAGTAGGGAGACTGGCAGGTCCCCCTCAAAGAGCCCTTAGGAGCATCACTAGTTAGGCATGAGGAGTCATGAGTGTGTTGAGAAAACATGAAGCCAAGTGATTGACCCAATGCTGTCCAAGCCCCCTCATTCCTCATGCCATCATCAGCAACACATTATGCTCCTAACACCTTGTCAGCTAGGACGTATCACATAAGCTTGCATATGCATTTTTTTGATAATTTGATAGTTGGGGGAGAGGGGGATTTGGACCATGGATGTCTTTATTGGAAACATCAAGAGATGCTAGTTGTCCTACAAGGCTCTTGGCAGCTTGCATGTGCATTTTTACAGTTATGGTCTTCAATATTTGATATAAGCACCATAAGACGTTCAATGAAAGCACAGGGTATCTCTCTCTCTCTCTCTCTATATATATATTTTCAATACTGCCCCTGAAAATACTTTAATATTCTTAGATGATGTAAATTTTAATGGATTGGCAAGGCAATCAATGTGCTCTAGAAAGGGTTAAACTATTTATTATCTTTACTATGCAAATTTCTGTTTTGTGCACTTTTTGTTTATTTACATTGCATCTATGGTTCAATGGTAGGGCATGGAGACATGCAATCAGTGTGAAGTTCTAAATACTAATTTGGCTTTGTTCTTTTAGGATGGAAATGAAGTATTTTTCAGGATTAAGAGGAGCACTCAACTGAAGAAACTTATGAATGCTTATTGTGATCGGCAGTCAGTGGATATCAGCTCAATTGCATTCTTGTTTGATGGCCGTCGTCTCCGAGCAGAGCAGACTCCAGATGAGGTATCTCCCCCACTGACATTGTGTGCATGTGTGTGAATGCCATTGTTTGAGCTTAGTTTCTTACTTTTAATATTCGTTGCTGCAGCTGGAAATGGAGGATGGAGATGAGATTGACGCCATGCTGCACCAAACGGGAGGTGCCACTGCATAAATGGGTTTTGCAGGTTGTTTCTCTGGCAGGAGAGATCTATAAATAGATTGGTGAATATCTAAAAGACAATGTTTGGAACTGTTTCGATGTTATCTACTAAAAGATTAGCCTTTTCTGAATGATTCTGGGATATATGCCTCGATAATTTCGAAAGAGTTTGGTATTCTGTTATTTCCATGGCATTATGTGTTGTTTTATTTTAGATTGAATTTTAATGGCTTCATGGGGTTCAGAAGGATTCAGTTTATAGATTGAAATCCAAGAAAGGGAGATGCTAACGCATTTAGTCAACCAAGTACGCTGCATCTCTCCCCCTAAAGAGATCATCAAATCAGACGATGCTGCTAATGGTGAAATCAGAAGTTGGTGAAACATGCTAGAATATGGTATTTCTCATGGCTTTTCCATGTACATTTGGTTTTATGCTTGCATGTATCTTTGACTCTGTTGTCAACCCTATTTATAGTCTTACTAAATAAGTGGTGGTTAAAAGACATACTTTTTTTTTCCTTCAACATTTAAAACCTGAATTGCATAGCATGAACCAGATGGGGATCCATATTCAACCTCGGGTGAGGTTGAAATATTAGTCGGTCTATTGAAGTTGCCAGATGCAGAATTGCAAAGATGGTGAACGAAATTGGTTTCTTTAGTAAAGAGAACGACTACTATCCTTTACAAAGCTCATACCACCTGGAGAGTAGAGTAAATTGCTCGGAATCTTGTTTATTTTATAGACTTTTTATGTAGCCTCTGTTGCAGCACTTAGAGCATTCACAGCAGTGGGGTTAAAAATTTAGCTTTTTAGTTCCATCAAAAGTTACTTTATCTATTATACTTAAAACACATACTGCAGCAGTAGATCTATTTTAGTTATCAACATAATAAAATAATATAAATATTATAATAAAATAATATATAAACTACAATAAAATAATATATTTCACTAACAAAAAAATACATACATAGCACCAACCACTTATACCATCAGTCACAGTCTTTGCCACCATCACCACCGGCCACAACCACCACTCTACTGGCAACCACAAGAAGAAAAAAAAAAAAAAAAAAAAAAAAAAAAAAAAAAAAAAAAAAAAAAAAAAAAAAAACCACAACCACAATCACAACCCCATCGCCACCGGTCATCACAACCAAAATCCACAAACCTACTGTCAAAATCATTCACCACCACTACCATAGTCAAAATCAACCACCACCACCACAGCCACCAAACCCATATGAAAATACAATATAAAAAAAAAAATAAAAAAAAAAAACAAACTCAATCATAGCAAAGAGAATAGAGAGATGGTGTAGGTTTGATCGGGGGACTGGGTGGAGGCGTGGATCGGCGGAGTGGGGAGGATTGGGTGGCGTGGGCTAGGACGGCGATGGCGTGGGCTGGGAGATGAGAGAGATGAGAGCTTGACAGACGGCGACGGCGTGGGTTGGGATGGCGTGGGTCGGCGACGGCGTGGGCTGGGACGGCGACGGCATGGAGAGTGATGATGAGAGTGAATGGTGAGATAGAATAAAAGAAATGAAAAAAAATATAGTGAGTTGCATTATTTTAATTGGTGTTGGAATAAAAAATTATTATTATTTTTTAGATGTCTGCTACAATGCACATCTATAGATAGATGTGCACTATAGCAAATCAACTAAAATTTATAAGTTTGCCTCCACTGTTGCAAGCCTTTTTTGGTATATTAGTGGAGTTAAAATAACATTATAGCTTTTTAGCTCCACTGCTGCAAATGCTCTTATATAAGATCCAACAAGGGCACTGCTTAAGTAGAGCTTGGCATCACCGCTGCACTTTTGGAAGGAGACTGTGACATCGTGTATAAGGATTTGTCTAGCACAGAACCATCCCTCGCGCTTCCCGGTCATATTTTTTACATGATGTTAAACTGTTAGCTTCTTATTTTTCCTGTATTCTCTTTTCTCATATCCGTAGACAAGGAAATGGTGTCGTCCACGCTTTGGCTAGAAGGGCAATTAACTCGCCCAATCAAAATGTCTGGATGGATAATGTACCACCAGACATCCTTCATGTAGTTCAGGCTGGTTTAGCCTCTTCGGTTTAATATTAAGGAAGTATTTCATTCTCAAAAAAAAAAAAAAAAAAAAAACAAGGCACTGCTTAAAATCTTACTGAGAACACAATACATTCAAAACTTTGCAAATGTTTCTCTTTTCGAACTATTATTATGTAGCAGATTTCTCAAGCAACACAATTCTAAGCCATAAAAACTTTACAAACTGGTTACAATTTCTCAAGGAGTAACAACTATCAAAAAATTGAAGTGTGCAGAACTGACGAAATTAGTTAGTTACATGCTTATTTTTACAGGAACGCGTTTCTTAAAAAAATAGAGTAAAATTACTGGCTTGTTTTTCATAATCGGTCATGTGGGCAATCTTGTCAAGGTGGTCAATCACTCTTCAGCATCAAGAGTGTGATAGCTACCTTTGGCTCTAAGCGGAATGGATGAAGACCTTTTATGAGGATCTATTTCAAAATAAGGATAAATATGACAATCACTTTTGATGGTATGCCACTAAGTCTCGGATAGAAACCACAATTTTCGAGTGATACTATTACTAAGTACTAATTTCACTTGTAAGTTGTAATTGTATGGTAACTTGCTTAGTTTCTGCGTGTGTAAAATCAATCCCTATAAACTGGCTTGTAAATCTTTGCATAGTTTGCATAGGCATTATATATTTAAGAATGAGTAACAATAGAACTATAAAAATGTAAAGAAGTAAAGCTTAAAATTTAGAATAGACCATATAATGAATTTGGAATTGTAAATCTTATTGATATTTGATATAAGTGGGAATGGGAAGATTGAGAATTTATGATTACAAGATCAGGAGTTCCGTAGAGCCCCTACCCTACGGTAGATCCGCTAGCACCACTCTTAGAGAAAGAAAGAAGAAAGGCTACAGGGGATGATACTATATGAAATATGGTGGTGTCCAAACCACTCTTAGAGAAAGAAAGAAGAAAGGCTGCAAGAGATGATAGTGATACTATATGAAATATGGTAGTGTCTTCTTTCTTGGAGAAATGCACTTCTTATAGAAGTCTATTTCTTGGAACTCTCTCTTAGGTCTCCATTGTCTTGAGAGCCATTATTGGCTTTTTGAATCACTTTTAAAGTTGGATGTTGATAGAGAAATGCACTTTTTTGTATGGTTTTTGTTAACAGGTGCATTCGGGCATTTGTTAAGGAGGAATTTAATAAACCCCACTACATTGGAAAGAAATAAAAATAAATAAATATATACTTCTTTAACTAACTAATGTGTGACTACACTCAAAAAATTGATTGATTATGATAATAAAAAAAATTCAACCATAACCAATGCCTTTAGGCGTTGGTTAAACTCTTTGTATTATGCTTGTGCTCTTTGATGCATTTGTTGGTCTTTGAACCATTTTGGATGAAAGCTTGATTTTTTGTCGGTGAATGTCACGCCTTGCATTTTTAACTTTACTGGATTTCTTTTACCTTTTTTCTTGAGAACGAAAATGAATTCAATCAAAAAAAGAAAAGAAAAAGAAAAAGAATTAACTTTGATGCTCTTTGCTTTTGTTGGAGGTGAATGTCCACAATATTTTGTATTTTGGATTTTTGTCGAATGCTGTTTGGATTTGTTACTTGTTAGTTCTCAGCTTTACTCTATTGCTTTTGTCAGAGAAATGGATGACGATTCCATAAACGTGTCTTCATTTTTTTTAGATAATTTGTGAAGGATTCTCAAGACCAAAAGGAAATCACACACACACAGACGAAGCACTCTTCTTAAGTTTAATATGACAATTATTCATTTTATTTTTAAAATTTTTTGTAACTTATGAGAACAACCTTCTAGAATATCAATTGATATAACCATATAATATGCAAAATACTCTATTTTGTTATTATAATACATGAATTATGCTAATATTTATCAAAAGTTTCAGAAAAGTTTAAAAATTCAATTGTTACGAAACTTAATTGAAAAGATACAATTACTTTCTTGAAAAAATGATAAAATTTTCTTATCTTTATGAAAATATTTTGATAATACATATCTAGTCTCTTAGAACAAGACAAATTTCATTTTATGTTTTTATTTAAATTAATGATAAATTTTGATAAGATGATTGGATTAGTTTAAAATTAGAAGGATATTTGGCACAAAATTCAAGTGGATTTGAAATCTTATTTTGAAATGCTGGACATAATATTAGAATTAATTAGTAACTTTAACTTAGATTACTTGATAAGCCCTTCAGTCCATGAAGGCATGAACCTTATGAAGGTTAGCACTTTGCTGTTAAGGTGCCAAAATAAAGTGACAAGTCTGAAGGGTCATTTTGATAGAAAGTATGGATTGTGATGACCTCTTCAAAATTAAAGAATGAATTGATATGTGATAGGACTTAGGAGCTACTTTTCTTTAACACCTAGATTTCATCCAAGATTTCAAATGATTTTCTAAATGCTTGAAGGTCTGATGAACTTTGACCCCATTAATTATTCTACCTTGATCCAGGCTTTATGTTAATATTTTGCATCTAACATTTGTATCATCTCTTTTGCAATATGTTAATTTTACAATTGCATGAGATTCATATGTTGTAAGAAATGATATATTAGATGCATAATATACCTTCTCCCATGTTAAGATGTTTCTTAGTAGTAAGTTATGGTAGACATTTATATAAGATTTGGAATTACATACGATAAACTAGATATGTCTTGAAGGGTTCACATTCCTTCGTTTATTTACCCACATTACTCCAATGGTCCTAGAGGGTAAAAATATATTAATAATGATAAACTGAGACATGTTGAAGATTTGATCAAGTGGAGCAACTTTGCAGCTAGAATCTGTGGTTTATCTACTGTGCTCGTTCTGCTATACGACTTGCTGTATTGTATTTCAGTTATTAAAATTACAAGTAGCTTAGTGCAGTACTTATATTTATCTGATGTAATTAGGGACACTTGTCAAATTTTCATAGGCCAAATGTAATAAGGGAGCTTTCTGTTAAAGTTTAGTAATTTGTTATTCTGTTTCCTTCTTGTATATAAGTTACAGTTGTATTGTGGGTTTCAGTAAAATTACGATTTCAGTTAAAATAAAATAAGAATTACAATAAAAAAATGACAAGAAGAAGTTATCATGGGGTACAAGTACTACGTACCGCTTTTAATTTCTAACGATCTTTATTTATGTATAGAGAGAGGTGGTCCACTTTCTCAACAAAAAAAAAAAAAATATATATATATATATATTTATATATTTCTCGGTATATAATTTTTCAATTGTTAACCAAAAAATTATTTTTTGTGATAAACAAAATCAAATAAATGTACAGCTCTATTAAATAAATTTTGATTATATCACATATATAGTTTTTATTTTATTTTAAATTTCAATAATAATTTTGATATAAATATTGTTTTAATCTTGATTTTTTTTTTCCTTTTTCAAATAGAGTATTTATTATGATGTTGATGACTTAGATTTATTTTTGAAATTAAAAGTTCTAATAGAAGTTGTGGGGGGTCTATGGACTGAGGAGGATTAGACCGAGGAATAACTTGCATAGCCCAGGCGCAAAGGGGTAAATAAGCTCCGAGAATTTTGCCCACCCCAGGATGGAAATAGAATCAGGATAATTAGTATCTTGTGAAGGCCTAGGGAGAAAAGAAAGGACAATAATGGGAATAAGGATGGAGGGAGGAAGTTTCCTGAAAGATATACCTCCCAACTTCGCATTAAATGCCCTACACCAATCTTATCAGCTGCATTAATGTGGAAATGACCTCTAAACAGTAACTCCACAGCTAGCAGCCCTTTCTACCACCTTCAGTAGAATTTTGATGGGACAAGTATCCTGAGAAATACCTCCTGACGTACAAGTGGAGAGCTGAGATGCCTTGAAAGGGGATATAAAAAGAAGGGAACCCCCCAGAAGATAGGGGATGAATCTTGAAAAAACCCTTAGGGAAGAAAAAAAAACTAAGAGTATTCTGATGTAAATTTGAACGATATTTAATACAAATAATTGACCCTTGAACTTGCTCGAGGTAGACTTTATTCCCAATTGCTGTTTCATTCATAACAATCTGTTACTTAGGCTCCACGACCTTAAGCTTGGGCTTAGTTTAGAATTGTACTTGGACTTGATTCTCCCTCTCTCTACAAATTCTATTGTTTGGGCTTGATTAAGATGACAATGTACTACTAATCTAAGTGGCCTTGGACCTTTATTTTTTGAGTTCTTACAGAAGTATTTCAAATAAATAAAAACATTTTATCTAAGGTACAAAATTATATAAAAAGGACTATTATTATTATTATTTTTTTCAGATGCTTGTATTGCTCAAAATATTACTGGACTCAAATCCATCTTAGGCCCACATTTCTTTTGTGCATGTAGAACTTGTGCAGGCGCTATGGAGGTAGAGCATCGTGAGGAACCATCTCTAGGGCACTAACTATAGGGGTATGACGTATGAGAAATGCACAACGTTCACAAAATTTGTATTAGAATGTAGACAATCCATAGTTTCCATTAGAAATCAAGTTTCCACTAGAAAACTAACCAAATCTTGGGCCATGAAACGAATTGGCCACACCAGTGGCAATTTGATAGTTTTTGGAAATACCACTTTAAGGCATGAAGTTACTTTTCTTTGGGTATAATTTATTTGAAAATTTTTGGATCAAAAGTATGATTAGAATATGAAGATTAGCTTACAAAACAAAGCAAAGATCATAAGGCTACACTAGGCCCCCTTAGAAAGAAAAGGGCATGGGTTTGAGCCCATTCTCATCAATTTCCCTATTTTCAATCTTTAGAATGAAGTTAGTTTTGTAATTCTTTAAAAAGAAGTTAGTTTTGTAATAGTTAGATGGTATTATTCACAAAGATCATAATAGTAAGAAAGCTTTTAACAAACCATATACGTATATGAGTCAAGCCTTCCATTTCATTAAAACATTGATATCTCTTGAGTCGAGTGAACTCAATTAAATAGTGGCTCAAAATTAAAGGTATGGAGAACATTCAAGATTGAGCTACATCCATAGCACATACTATCATCAAGATCAAGTATTGGTGTCTCTCAAAAAAAAAAAAAAAAAAGAAAAAAAGATCAAGGGTTGGTAATTTAATCAAGAGCCTTGTGGCTCAATGAGACTATCCACTTGTGGCTCAATGAGACTATCCACTTATCAAGGAGAACTTGAGTTCAATTTTTCTTCTCCTACTTATTACAATTTACAAGGAGAAAAAAAATAATAATTGTGAATTCAAGTTTATCAAAATTTACCAAATTGGGGCATTTAGCATCCACTCTCTCCAAATAAAATAGAGTAAAAGTTATAAAAATTCTAAGAGACATCAAAAGAAAGAGTAACATGATTACAAATGAGTTAGTATGAAAACCCCACATTGGCTCTGTTGAGCATATGATAAAATTCTCAAATGACATACACACAGAAAACATATTTAATTCTTCTATAAAAAAAATCATATTTAATGTGAAATTGCCTGATTGTATAAAACCCCAAACTAATTAGGTAAATAATTACCAAGCAGATTAATCAATTAGAAAGCACCGCAACCATATAATTGAGTTAATTTGCAACTTATCATTTGGGCACAAATTTTTGTTCTTCTAATTTTTGGTTTGTACACTTACATTTGTGGGTCCCTAATTTTATCATTTTATGCTCTTCAAGAAATTGTGACCAATCAGTTGCGCTTATGTAGCTTACGGTAGCATATTTCTTGGTCCAGAATCTTTATTTTTCTTCATATTGAATTCTGTGAGTCTTGTTGATGTGAGCAATTTCAAAATTAGTTTTTCAGTTCACGAGTAAACAAGTTCGAGGTAGGAAAAATCTTGACTTTACTCACAAATGCAACAATAATTATTTACAATCTAAACAAATGAGAAAAATGAAAGAGGGAGAAACATACACCCTTTTTATTATTATTTTGAGATGAGAGGATTTGAAAATGCATCATTTTTTATGAAATACAGTTGCATGTTGATATTCAAATAACTAGTATATTTTGGATAGATTCTAAAATAATTTTTAAATTATGATTTGTATGGTGATGTAGTTTATTTTGATACTACGTACTGACCCAATAAAAACTATCGTCCATTGGCACCTAAAATTGGAGTGAATCATCAAAGACAATCAATATATAAACCTCACAATTGTGTGAATTCTATATGTTGTGAGAGTATATATTGGAGGCACAAGATACATTCTTCCGTCCTAAGATCTTTCTTAGCAGTAAATTATAGTACATACATGATACATCCATGTAAGAATTATGATTACAAATGATTTTCGGGTATGAAGATGCAATGCTGTCTCTTCTGAGTCCCATAACAAAATTGAAAGGATAATATCTTCTAATAAATATTTAATCATTTAATGTCAGAACATCCTATTGTTTGAAACACCAAACATATTAGGTAATAATTGCAAAACCAATTAAAATGCAACACAACCACATAACTGAGTTCATTTGCAATTTGCCAAGGGTCTTCTAGCTCAACTAACACCTCCTAGTGTTTTTAATAAAGACATCCAAGATTGTTAGTCCACCAATTTTGTTGGTTCCAAAATTTTATTGTTCTTGAGAAATCGCGACCAATCTATTGCGCTTTCCTGGCTTGCCGTAGCATATTTCTTGGTCCAGTCTCTTGCATTTTCATCATATTGAATTCTCTGAGTCTTATACATTTGAGCAATCTCACAATCAATTGGGTCATCAGGTTCAGGGTTGGAGAAGCGAGCATAGATAACTAGGAGAAGTTGGAAGATGGTAAGTGATGGGCACCATGATTTCTCAACACATACCCTGCCATCTCGGCCAATGTTTGGGTGGTAAACCTGCATTTTGCAAGCCAATAGAGTATATAGTTAAATTTAATTGTCAAAAAAAAAAAAAAAACACAAATTTTAGTGTGTTGGCCAATACACTTACATGGGTGAATTTAATTAGAAAACTTAAATATTTCACACCTAAGAAAAAACTGTAATAAAGTTTGATCCTTAACAAAAAAACCAAAGCATGGTTAATCAACTTATCAATGATTACTATAAGAAGCACAAAATTGTTAGGAACTGACATTACTCACAATTAATGAAAAGATTGTGTATTGGTTTTGGATCTATGCTACATGCATAGAGATCTCTAAAACTACCAGCTTAAGAATTCCACAGGATGATCTGAAATAAGCACAGGTTACAGATACGATACAAAATTATAAAAAGTAACGAAAAACGTGTAGGATTTTTCAATAGTATGCCAATATATTACTCTCGAATAGCAGTCTCAAATTTTAGAAGAGAGGGAAGACAAGAACATAACATCGGATATCAAGGTCCAGGCAAAACAAGCAAAAACATGTCTTCTATGATATACCATCAGATAAATGGACATGCATAGTTGCATACCAAAGGCTATAGTAGAATTTGATCAAAGACAAGTCTTCTACGTTTTGTTATCCACATTGGTTTTCAGTTTTACCATTATTTTTTTTTTAGTTTAGATGCAGAACAAGTTTTAATGGCAAAAAAGAATACATTCGATTCACCATGACTAATCTGTTATTTCCATAGCCGATCCAAAAAATTTTAGGATTAAGGCTTAATTCACAAGCTTCAATCATAAATAATCAAAATTTAACAAAGAGAACGCTGTCAATATTACCTTGGTTAGGAATTTGACCTTTGGGTGCTGAAATGAATGACCAGGAGACAAATAGATTTTTAAGAGGAAGACCCCATCAGCATAAGGGGTATCTTTGGGACCAATCATGATGGCCTCCCAGTGGAAGAGGCTGTCAACAAGCTCAGCTTTGCAACCTTTAAAAGTCTCTATCTGAAAATTCTTGTAGTCCCACACAATTCTCTTAGTAGCTCCTGTATTTGCAGTTCTCAACAAAGAGAAATTCTTCCCCCAAATGTCAGCTGTTAGATCAAGGAAATAACAACTGGTGTGAGAGAAGTGGATTCATTTTCACAATTATTTTAACTGCAAAGATCGTGTCTTTTTCAAGAGTTTACACATGATATTATTAATATGAATTATGATACTGTACTCACAAATGAACAGAATAAAACAAAATGAAAAAATGTGACCCAAGTTTCAGTGTTTCACTGTGCCGTGTTCAAGCTTTTAATCTAACATCCTATCCATTAAGAAACTAAAAAATAGAACTCTTACATAACAGTATAATTGACCATTAATTCTGTACCAGAGATATACATACTGGCTAGAGAAGATTTACCAATAAGTAATCGCCAAGTGGTACAAACAAGACTACATCTCCCAAGATCCTTCGTGTTCATGGAGCGTCTAAATATAAGTTCCATAAGTTCTCGTGGTAGCTTGGACCATGAACTTGAATCCATGGAAAAAGAAGAAGAAGCTCAAATCTCAACTCAAAATTTGGTTTCAATATGATTGGCTAGTTTCTGTGGCATTGAAACTGACTTTAGAGAATTAAAGAAATGGGATAGGGATAGCTACTATTAACTTCTGTACGAAGGAAATTAGTAAAGTGCAGAGCTCCAATTTAAGCTGCGTTTGGATTGCGCTGAAAACCAGCGCGTTTGCGTTTTTCAGCTTCTTTTTTTTTTTTTTTTTTTTTTTTTTTTTTTTTTTTTTTTTTTTTTCATTTCACGCGTTTTTTAGATTTGTGGTTACTGTTCATGTACTGTTTAATGAACAGTAACCACAAATTTTGACTTTTCAAAGTTTTTCGGTCTATCAGTGCACATCGTGTATTGTTTATGGACCCACAAATTTCACTTTTCAGCCACTTTTTTATTAAAAATTAGTCTTACGGTACTATTCACACTTTTAAAAATTATTTTGCTACAATATTTTTCAGTTTTCAGTTTCAATTTTCAAGGCATTCCCATTACTTTACCATCTAAAGTCTAAGTTGTGACGTCAGTCAAGGCATATTTCAATGAAATTATTAGAGTTTAACTACGAATGGGCATGAAAGAACTTTATTTTTTATTTTATTTATTTTAATATTTTTTTATACTACTAAAAAATATAACTCTTACATAACAACATAATTGATCATTAATTCTGTAACAAAGTTTTTTTTTTTTTTTTTTAATAATCTGTGACAAAATGAGAAAACCTAAAACCCTTCAACTAAACGTAGACAAATGGTTAGAGAAGATTTACCAATAACTAATCTCCAAGTGGTATAAACAAGACTACATCTCGCAAAATCCTTTGAATTAATATTGTTGCGTCTAAATATGTGATCAGTGAGTTCTCGGGGTAGGTTGGACCATGAACAGGTATCCATTAGAGCAAGAAAGAGAAAGCTCAACTCTCAAACTCAAAATCTGGTGGGGGCAAGTTTTAGTTATCAATAATCAATGTTGTTGTTTACAAACTGACTTTTGAGAAGTTAGGAAAGTGCAGAGCTCCTACCAAAAAGTCCAGTAGTGATGTGAATAACAATGAGGCATATTCCCATGAAGTTACTTTTTATGTTGATTTATTTATAAATATTTTTGGACCAAGATTTTGATTAAATAGATAATGAAGAATATTGCTAAGAGCAGTAACATGATATTGCTGAAAGGTCCAAAATGACATGAGCTGGAAGCACATTTTACATCAATATCATATTGGACACCAGACCCAATTCTTACTCTATTATTCTCATCCTTTTTTTTTTTTTTTTTTGACGGGATATTATTCTCATCTTAAAAAATAATTTGGTCTTACATTAAAAGGTGTTCTAATTTGTACTTTTCATATAGATTAATGTTAAGTAGGCTTTTGAATTTTGACACATCAATATTTTGCAAAATTAAGGCACTTGGCATGCAACTATTCTCTCCAAATAAATTGTTCTGCAAATAGTACCTTAGGACTCAAATTAATAACAATAATTAAGCAGAAATTAAATAACAAGTAAGCACAAAGAACGCAAGAATTTACATGGTTTAGCCAACTGCCTATCTTCACGACAAAAATCAGCTGCACTGCTAGGGTTTTTTTTTTTTTTTTTTTTTTTTTTTTTTTTGGGAATTCTTCTCTTTTCTATATGGCTTGCGGCTAGGTTATTGGAGCACTCACCAATCAAACTTGATCTGCCGCAACACTAACCTAAAATTACTACAAAAGCCAATAGGCTTGATTTATATATATATATATATATATATATATATAGGGAATTCTATTCCCTTTTGTATTCGGTCAACTTGGGTTGGAAATACAAGCCTTCGGTCAACTTGGGTTGGAAATACAAGCCACGGCCCAACGTCAACATAAATTAATAAACAAGTCAAGTAAAACAAAAAGTTAATTTTTTTTTTTAGAAAGAACAAAAAGTTAAAACTAAATATGAAGAACTCATTTAGCTCTTTTTTAACCCTATGATAAAATTGAAAAGACATAGATAGAGAAAGCATATTTAATATCAAATTATCTGACACAAATATAAAGCACCAATAAGTTTCAGTTAGTTCAACTGCGCTAACTGATAAAGTCTCTAATAGTTGATTTAGAGATATGGGGTTTAATCTCCACCTACATCAAAAACTGATTAATGTTTTGATTTGATGATAAAACGTTATCATTAAGAGCGGACACTATAGGTTGAAATTCTCTTTCTCTATAAAAAAAAAAAAAAAAAAAAAGTATAAAGCACCAAATTGATTGGGTAATAATTGCTAAGCAGACTAATCAGTTAAAAAGCACCCTGCAATCTTCAAAGAGTTAATTTGCAAGTTATTTTTGGACTTTTTTTAAGGGAATATATATTATATATAAATATATGTAAGTGCACAGTTTATATTAAAATTGGAATCATAACAAAACAAGGAGTACCAAAGGAAATCAAAATACAAGATCAAAAGCTAGGACATTGTCAAATAAACAACCGCGATTCAAATGAGTTCCCCACAGTCCTGCTAGTTTGCCTACACATCTGTTGGCTTCTCTATATATACATGAACTACTGCTACTTGACTTTGTTTAGCTTTTTAATGTCCTGCAATCAAAAACCAAAACAGCATACCATAGAGGCACCAATTTGATTCATTCTTCTTTTCCATCTATTCTTGTGGTTCCAAAATCTTATGGTCCATGAGAAACTGTGACCAGTCTATTGCACTATTCTGTCTTGCAGTAGCGTATTTCTTGGTCCAGGTTCTTGCCTTTTGTTCATATCGGATTCTCTGAGTCCTATAGATGTGAGCAATCTCAAAATCAAGGGGGTCCTCATGATCAGGGTTGGAGAAGAGAGCGTAGATTACTCGGATAATGTTTGAAATGGACATTGCTGCACACCATGATCTCTCAAGACATAAGCAGCCATCTTGGCCAATGTTTGGGTGATACACCTGCATTTCATACATACATGCTCACTGATATATCATTGAATCAAAACAAAGCCTAGTCAATCAACTTATCAATGATTATTTAAAGAAGCAAAAATGGCTAGGAAGTGGCATGACTATCAATATTAATGAAAAGATTGTGTACATGGCACAGGGCTAAATTCGTTTAGTGTTTGTTTGGGTTAGCAATTTGAAAATATGCATTTTGAAAAAATAGCTATTTCAAAAGACATGTTGAAAATGAGATTTCTAAAAACACAAAAATTTGTGAAAAGTATTACTGCTGTAAAAAACTATGTTGCAGAAACACAATTTTGCATTAAAAATTGCGTATTTGAAAAAGCATCATGAGTCACAATTTGAAAACACACTCCATAGAAGGATCTGAAACTAGCAGTTGAAAAATTCCTTACTCCATGGGGGGATCTTAAATATGCAATGGTAATACATAAGAAATGAAAAATTAGAAAATAAGGAAAACAGAAAAACATGTCAGTTTCTTAAGTTTGCCAATTTACACTCCAATAGAAACCAAATTTTAGAAGCGAGGGAAGATGAAAAAATAGAAAATGGGATATCTAGGTACGGGCAAAACAAGAACGTGTCAGAAATCAAAGGAAAAACAATCAGAAAAATGGTTACTTGATCAAATACCCATGCTACTTATCAGTCAAGAAAGTGAAAATGAAAAGAACACTAACTGCTAGAAAGGAGAGAGCCTATTATGTTCATGTTTTACCATCAGATAAATGGACTTGAATACCTAAGGGCTAAGATTCCAGTAGAATTTGATTAAAGACATGGAAACTCCCCTGGTTTCCCTTTGGAAATAAAAAAGAGAAAGGCACAGAGCAGTTCAATGTTTTTCACGATACAGATTATATTTGTTATATTGAAATGAAATTCAACTGCCTTCTATTAAGGCATAGGAACTAAAACGAAAGCCCTTTTTGGAGGATCACCTTTCATTGCAATATAAAAAATATAATCTGTATCAGGAATAACATAAACCATAACTGATCCTCCAAAAGCGGCTTTTATTTTTATTTAGCTTAAATTCTTCTAAATTTAATTCTAGGCTTATTATTACTCCAATTGTCTTTCATGTTTCGCCATTCATATTGGCTTTCAGTTTTATCAATACAACTACAAATTTGTTCCATGCATCAAACAATCATAATTTAAGAAGGGAAGGCTGTCAATATTACCTTGGTTTGGAATGTGATTTCAGGAGGCTCAAACGGGTATTTCTTAGAGAAATGAATGTTTAAGAGGAAAACTCCACCAGCATAAAGGCTATTTTGGGGTCCAATCATGATTGCCCCCCAATGGAAGAGGCTCTCAACAAGCCTAGCTTTGCAACCTTTTGGAGGGTCCATCTGGAACTTCTCATACTCCCTCAGAATTCTCCTACTAGGATTTTTAAATGCAGGTCTCAACAAAGATAGTTTCTTCCCCCAAATATCAACTGTTATATCACCAAATTTGCAGTCTAGGTGAGTAATTGAACAATGAAAAAAGGAAATAACAACGGATGAGATTCTTAAATTCTCTTATTTTAAAATAGGTTGCATGAAAAAGTTATACAAAAAATAAAGGTGAGATTAAAATAAAATTGTTACTTTGAAAAGTGCAATTCAATCTGCAGTACCAATTGAACTCTCAGATAATTGATACTACCAATTGATCATTAAGGAAATGGCAAAATTTGACCAAGTTTCACTGTTCCTTGCCAAACCCATGTAGAAAAACCTTTATGAAAAGCTACTATATTATATCAAAATGAAAACATTAACAGATTGAAGAGTTAAAGCACCTCAATTGATTTGAGTTTCACTACCTAAAAAAAAAAAAATACAGACATATTTCTCTTCACTACTAATGAAATAGAACTCTCAGATGATATTAAGTTGATCAATAATAATTCTGTCACAAAAAAATTCAAAGAAATTTTTTCTTCAAGTAATTCTCTAAATAATCAAATGTAATCAAACATGCATGCACAAAGGCTAGAGATCGAGAAACAAACATATATATACCAATAATGTTTCGCCAATTAGTACAGACAAGAGTGCATCTTGCAAGATCCTTGGAGTCCATTGGCCTTCTGAATATTCGGTCGATGAGTTCTCTTGGTAGATTGGACCATGATGAACATGGCGCCATTGGAAGAAAGAAGAAGCTCAGGACTCAAGTTTGTTCGTGAACACGCACGTTTGGTACCATTGGGTGGTTTTTATGGCGTGGGCATTTACGAACTGACTGACTTTTGAGTCAAAAAGAGAGTTTCAGATCATATCAGAACTTTATATATATATATATATATATATATATTAAAATCTTAATTTCATAATAAAGATGAAATAATTAAATGTATTATTTTTAAGGCTAACTGCTCCCTAAAGTCTAGGGATAAAAATTTTAGAATTAAAATTTTACTTAAAAAAAAAAAGACTGAATTTTTATTAGGAAACTCTAACTAAATCAACTTGAAAGACAAATAAATTATGGTGGAACATCGTGTGTTTATTTGGTCCAATAAAATAATGTTATATAATTTTTATTATGTTGTGTTATTTTTGTAGTCTAAAAAATTTTAAATAATTAAAATATAAATTTTTAAAAATAAATTTTTTTTAAATTCACTTTTTTTATTTGAATATTCGTAGTTAAGAGTTGTAGTTAATTTTGTACCGTCCTTGCAATCTTGTTTGGAAAGGGCAAAGGGGGCCAATTTTATTTTACAAGAATTTTTTTTATAAAAAAAAAAAATCTATTTTACATTAACCTATTTGGTAAAAATACAATTGATTTTTTATTTTTTTTTTTTTAAGTTCGAAGAAAATTAATATACATGTGGGATACTACTTAATTGATTTAGATCATATTTATGTACTCTCCAAAAACTGACAAAAAACATAATTGATAGGAAGAGACGTCTTAGACTCTATAGGGGGTGATAATTCACGTAGGAGTATTGAGTGTGCCAGTAGGCTCAGGGCTTCATTGGCTCAAGGGGACGGTAAAGACAAATTTAGGGCATGAAGGCTTTTTTTTTTTTTTTTTTTTTTTTTTTTTGAGAAACTTTTATGAAGGAATATGACTCATCGTCGTGAAGTAAGGAGAGTGAGATGAGGTAATTAATTTATATTTATAATATTTTCACAATAAATTATAAGTGGTAAGTAATTATTAGTTTTAATTTGAATCTGTAATTTAAATTATTTTTCTACCAACTTATAACAATTAATAATAACTTGTCACTTCCGGTTTCTAAAAAAATAATAATAATAATAATAACTTGTCACTTAGAATTTGTTATAAAAATATTGGAGACATATCATTTTTTTTTATGTTATGTTTGTATTAGCAATAATATTTTCTAGAAAATGAATCATTTTCCATAAAACTATCTTGTAGGGTCACGATTCGTGGTGGACCGTAACAGTGTCGGGTTCGCACGTAAAACGGCCCTAACAATATCATTTGTAGAGCGTGGGTTTGAAAGGTTAGGCCTTGATCGATAGGCGATGGGTTTTTCATGGCGTTCATACAAGGTTAAACGATCGTCACCCCTAGAGTACTTCTCCTGGAGGTGGGCTGGGAGGCTCTCGTTTTTGGCCATTTTTTCCCAGCCCCTTCCCAAAGTTACTTAGTTTTCCTTTTATACTCGCCTGTGTTCATTATCCTTCATCCACGTGTAGGGTCAATTTTTACATAGCTGATACTTATCCCATCAGTCCATCCCCCAAAGTCGTTGGGGGTGGTTGTAAGAGCCAAAGAATGCGGCCCTGTCGGGTTCAGAATATTAAATGACAATAACAGCAGCTTTCCCTGAATATTTTAGATCTTTCTTCCATGTTCCAGTCCTATACCGTTTTTACCCTTCCCTTTGGGGGTACTGTGGGTCTGCCGAGGACTGAACTACCCTCGGCGGTACCCAAAAGCTATTTCGTTGAACTTGGGCCATAATCCTCCTCGGCTTGGGCCTTTGGACTCTCCCTGGGTAGATGGGCCTGGCCCATAAATCATTTGCGCCCCACATTAGCCCCTCAAAACCCGGCTGTCTAACCTCTGGGCTGGACAGGGGGGGTTTTGGTGACGCCAAACTTCTTCCTACGGCCCAATCCATTCGGCCTATTAAACATGCTGGCGGCTCCTCATATGCCCAAGAGGTGCACCGGTCTACGAGACAGTTCTTAATTTCGCGTTTGATGCGTTCTTATCGCTTGGGGTATCCAAAACGCGCTTTGAATGATCACTATTTACGAGACTACTTTAATTCGACGGTTTATTTTGATGGGGTGGAGAAACGGAACCGGCATGTTTGTGTTGACAGATCCCTTTGGAGATCTGAACCTATTAAATGCCTCCCGCTCCCCCCTCTATATAAGAAGGAAGAGAGGAGGTTATTGTTTTTATCAAGAATCCCTTTTCATCTCCCTGAGACTCTGAAATACTTAGCCTCCCTTAGGATTCGGTTTACCCACTGGTTTATACACTTAATCGTAAAACACTTTACCGTAACAACAAGGGATGCAAAAGCCCCACCCCTCCCAAAAATGCCACGTTCCGATAAAGTTCATCATGGCTCGATCGGGACAAGGATGGCGAAGACTCAAAATCAACCTCATCCTTTTTTCAGTTAAAATCCGAAGCAGGGACTCGTCACGTCAAACTTTCGACGTGACTGAGTCGAGAACAACCAAGATCATTACCATCCGGCTCCTCACGAGCGTACCTAATATGGCACCGGCGTGTTAGGAGTCAGGGCTGAGGCGGGGGCTAAGTGCTTCTGTTTCTCCCTCTTTTGCTCCCTGGTGCCCTCCCCCGCCCTCTCCTTATAGTCTTCCCAGCACCAGTTTCGACCTGGTGCTTTCTCTTCCCCCTCTTTTGCTCCTTTTCTTTCTTTTCATTTCTTTTCTCCTCTTCTCCTCCTTCTTTACTCATGTCTTCCATCTTCTTTATTCATCCCCTCCATCTTCGTCATTGATTTCTTCCTTACTATTTCCTTCTTCTTCATTCATTTTCTTTTTTAAAGTGAGTCCCTCTCTTAGTATGAGCAGCAATGAGGCGGAGATTGGAGAAACTTTGAAGACGAGTTTAAAAGACGCTTGACAGTTTACTTTTCTGTACTACAGATGTAATGGTTGCTTAGGCAGTTCACATTTTGTATAGACTCGTTTGAGTCCCTTTTTGTATGTTGTAGCAATTTTTCATATTAATAAAGATTGTTGTCTACCTTATTTCGCATATTATGTCTTTACGTTTTCATAAATTTGCAAGCACTACTCGGCACAATGATATAGCATCTAAATCAATGGCGACTAAAACCAAAATACTTGATAATAAATAGATATCGCCATAACTTTGATAGAAGTGCTTAGCACAATAAGGCCGACCCGTAAAAAATAGTACTTACTCAGAACTAGCCGAGGAGAGAACCGAAGGCTTGATGCCGTGTGAGAAATAACCATCCGAGGACATATCACCTGCCAAATGAATAGCCCTCGTATACGACTGAATGCTGGGGCGTTCCACCACCTTCCTTACACCCTTATTGGCCTTAACCTTCTATGGTGTTTAAGCCGTGGACGAAGTGACTTGACGTTTTTATCAAGTAGCCCATCTTACTAAATTCAAACCTTTTCTTATCTAAGTGTTTGGTTTCTCCATTGGCTTGGGTCCGAGGACCATACACGGCCTTGGTACTGTCCGACACTTGTAACTTTTATTTTTTGTACTTGGTTCTCCCATAGGCTTGAGTTCGAAGACCATGCAATGCCTTGGTTCTGTCCCTGGGCCCCTGTGCTGAATCGGGCTTGGGCCGCGAATCTATTGGGCCCACAAATTAGGGGGTATTTTCGTAATTTTAGGTCACGCGGTATTTTTCGGGCGTCCCGGTGTTCGAGGTGCGCCTTCTCGAGACTCCTTTATCTTCAGGGCTGCAGACGACATTGGAAATCGTGCCAGAGACGTTTTGTCTGTAGCGTTCCTTGAGACGCTGCGTGAATTAAATGCCACCACCTTATCTTTTAACATAAATAGGAGAGAAAGTTGCTCTATCCACACACAAATCCTTCAGATTCCTCCCTTAGTTCATCATGCTTGAGGCAGGGCTTGGGAAAAAGGAGCTCCCTCCGCCACAAAGGCGTCATGTCCCCCCGAGACTCAGAGTAGGGAGGTACGGGCCAAGGAGGTGCAAGTTCAAGGGAGCATTCCCTTTCGTCATAGGGGAGAGGGTCTTTTTCCCTCTTTTAGTCAAAATCCGAAGCAGGTTCTGGTCATGCCAGTTTTTCGGTATGTCCAAAGAAGGAATTTCCACCATCAGCACTGTCTGCCTTGTAGCAGGCAAATTTTTGTGGGGGCTTCCCAACCTCAAGCTCCTAGCACCTTCTCTGTAGATGGTGTTAGCCTGAGGTCAGGTTCTTTGGCTGCCTGAGTTATGGGCATGCAGAAGTGTCGAGGAATAGTTTCCTTAGACAATAACTTGGCGCAGTAGCCAACCTCTCCTCTGAGCTGTCCCCACGGCCTTATCTCCACTCGCTTGTATTTTCCTTTACTTATGTAGTCAGCTTTAGTGTAAGTTTGTTTCAGCTTTTCATTGTACACTGTACTGTTCCTTTGTCTTAATAAAATATGTGTCTATTTCTCCATACATATCTTTTTTCTCCGTAACAACTACTTTACGCATGAATATTAAATGCAAGCTTGCCCTTAAGGATATTCCAGGCAGAAAAAATGCTTTAACACAGGTTCCTACTAATTTAAACTCACAAATATTATCAAGTATAACAATGGTAACTTTCAATAAATTAAATTCTTGGAACTAATCGGGATAAGCGCTGAGTACTACGCGATGCATGCTAGACCAATGTCCGAGAACGATAATCTCTAAATAATTCGTCTGAAAGGGTAGCCAAGTAGCGAGGGACTTTGATTGTGCTTTTGGGTAATGAATTGCGTCGTACCGGATCAACCCTTTTGACACTAAGGACCCGAGGGCAGACCGTGGAATCCGTGCATTCGAGGTATTAACCTGTAAAAATGTGCTCCCCCCTAGATCGAGGGTTTTACATGGAGTCGCCACTTATTTAATTTAAAAGGAAAAACAAGAAAACCTTTAATGAAAAATACTTCTGTTGTATTAATGTATATGACAATTTACATCGAATTTTGTAACAAAAATTTACAATGCTTTTTGTCCTAGGTACAATCTAAGAAAAGTAAATTACATTGCTTTATTTCCTAGTTACATTCTAAAAAAGGTAAAATTGTATATACAAAAAAATTGTCTAGAACCCTTGATCTTGGTTCGGAGGCTAATTTACGAGATGGGAAGGGATTAAGCACCCATCTCGCCCGGTAAAACCGGTCTCCTAGGTTAAGGTGGCCAATGTCATGTCATGTCAAACAAATACAAAGAATATGTCATATAAACATGTGATTTGCAAGAAGTGTAAATAAATATATGTTAGAGGAATTTGACATGAAGAGAAAATAAAATAAAATAAAACTTGTTAGATAACAAAAAAATGAAGGTAATGGCATGTTCATCCAAGAGATCAATATAAATAAAGAATTCCTAGCCTAGACAAGTTCATCTAAGCATGTGAGGGAAAACAAAATTGTCATGTGATTTGACATCAACATAATTGCAAAGAGAAGCAAATAAAAATAAAACCTTTAAGCATATTTGATCATCCAAGCAATTATGAAGAGAAGTAAAAGAAAAACCCTAGACATGTTTATCTAGGCAAAATCAAAATACTTTGACATGTTTGTTCAAGCATTTAAAAATGTAAAACAATTACCTAGACATGTTCATCTAAGTATTAAAGAGAAAGTTGTGTTTTAGCCTAGAAGTGCTCATCTAAGCATTCAAAAGAAAATTGTGTATTGGCCTAGAAATGTTCATCTAAGCATGTAAGAGAAAACCAATAAGACATAGGCATGTTCATCCAAGCATAGTATAAAAGAAGTGAATAATGATTTGTAAGCATTTATTCTAGCATGTATAAAGAATTAAAAAAAAGTTAACTACTTACCAGCATAAATTAAAAGGGGAAATGATCACCTAAAGGGCTAGGGAGAAAGCAAGGAAGTACTCAACTACAACCAAAGTAAGAACAATGGTTGCTCAATAGCTTTTTTTTCTGCTTTCTCACTAGCTCTCTAGAGGGAATTCCGGGGTCCAGAGAATGGAAGATGTCTTCTCTATTTATAGGGGAAGGGATGGCTTAGCTTTAAAGCTAAATTATTAGCTTTCTTCTGAAGCTAAGGGAGGAGATAATCTGTTTAAATGAGCTGGGGACGGATTTGGTGTTGATCTCCATTCAAATTTTGAAATGATGCTGCACCTGCTTCGTATTTTGGCTCTAATTTTCCGCTCAAAATTCCAATTGATTCAAGATGGGTGTTTTTTGAAAGGAAATTCAATTATCTACAACTTTTTCAGAAATAGAGAAAGCCAAATTTCAACGTTATCCATGCCAAAAATGTGTTTCAAATTGCTGCTGAAAATAGTAACGTATTTTGAGCATTTTTGAATTTTTTCATAGGCTGTATCTGTTTCTTTACCCAATTTATTTTTCAAAAATATTTCTTCTGAAGCAAAGGGAAAGGATAAGTCTATTAGATAGGCTTGAACAGATTTGACGTTGAACTCATTTGGAATTTTGAGAGAAAATTGAAGATAATGCTGAATTTATGTTGTCTTCTGCACCTGTTTCGTATTTTGGCCATAACTTGCTGCTCAAAATTCCAATTGATTCGGGATTGATGTTTTTTGAAAGGAAATTCAATTCTCTACAACTTTTATAGAAATAGAGAAATCCAAATTTCAACGTTTTTCTGACCAAAAATGTGATTCAAGTTCCAGCTGAAGATAATGACGTTTTTTGAGAATTTTTTCTTTTCTTTTTTTTTTTTTGAATTTTTCATGGATCATATCTCCGGAATTTTTCAAAAGAGCAGATAAGATGCCATAAAGAAAAACATTTTTTTATTATTTTCTTTAAAAAAATGAAATAAAATGAAATCCAATCAAAAATCACACTTGATTAATTTTAAATTAATTCTTGTGAGAACCAATCAAAATTAAGTGTTTAGAATAGGACGTGATCAGGCCCATCGTGTAGGCAGGCCATGATCATTGAAAATTGCTTGTATGATAACTTTTGATCGGGTGGTCCGATCAAAACCTATGACATACCATTATGATCGTTAGAACATCAAGATTTGTTTTGTATCACAAATCTAAAGATCTACCTATTGGTTAAATGCAAGTTATAAAATTGGGTGTCTACATAACCCATTTGTGAACTAGGAATCCTCGGATGGATTTTGAGGTTTACGTGCCATAGTTTTTTTTTTTTTTTTTTTAATAGTTGGTTCCTCATCCAAGTAGTTGGTTTTCCCACAGGCTTGAGTCCGAGGACTATGCAATGCCTTGGTTCTGTCCAAAACCTAGTTTTCCACATCCAGGTAGTTGGTTTTCCCACAGGCTTGAGTCCGAGGACTATGCAATGCCTTGGTTCTGTCCAAAACCTAGTTTTCCTCATCCAGGTAGTTGGTTTTCCCACAGGCTTGAGTCCGAGGACTATGCAATGCCTTGGTTCTGTCCAAAACCTAGTTTTCCTCATCCAGGTGGTTGGTTTCCCCAGAGGTTTGAGTCCGAGGACTATGCAATGCCTTGGTTTGTCAAAACCTAGTTTTCCTCATCCAAGTAGTTGGTTTCCTCAGAGGCTTGAGTCCGAGGACTATGCAATGCCTTGGTTCTGTCCAAAACCTAGTTTTCCACATCCAGGTAGTTGGTTTTCCCAGGCTTGAGTCCAAGGACTATGCAATGCCTTGGTTCTGTCCAAAACTTAGTTTTCCACATCCAGGTAGTTGGTTTTCCCACAGGCTTGAGTCCGAGGACTATGCAATGCCTTGGTTCTGTCCAAAACCTAGTTTTCCATCATCCAGGTGGTTGGTTTCCCCAGAGGCTTGAGTCCGAGGACTATGCAATGCCTTGGTTCTGTCCAAAACCTAGTTTTCCACATCCAGGTAGTTGGTTTTCCCACAGGCTTGAGTCCGAGGACTATGCAATGCCTTGGTTCTGTCCAAAACCTAGTTTTCCATC
The DNA here is from genome assembly GCF_001633185.2 of Quercus lobata. Taxonomy (NCBI): domain Eukaryota; kingdom Viridiplantae; phylum Streptophyta; class Magnoliopsida; order Fagales; family Fagaceae; genus Quercus; species Quercus lobata. Next base: position 7,199,052 of record NC_044911.1, on the reverse strand, counting down.
ATCCAGGTAGTTGGTTTTCCCACAGGCTTGAGTCCGAGGACTATGCAATGCCTTGGTTCTGTCCAAAACCTAGTTTTCCATCATCCATGTAGTTGGTTTCCCCAGAGGTTTGAGTCCGTGGACCATACAATGCCTTGGTTCTGTCCAAAACCTAGTTTTCCATCATCCAAGTAGTTGGTTTCCCCAGAGGCTTGAGTCCGTGGACCATACAATGCCTTGGTTCTGTCCAAAACCTAGTTTTCCATCATCCAAGTAGTTGGTTTCCCCAGAGGCTTGAGTCCGAGGACTATGCAATGCCTTGGTTCTGTCCAAAACCTAGTTTTCCATCATCCAAGTAGTTGGTTTCCCCAGAGGCTTGAGTCCGTGGACCATACAATGCCTTGGTTCTGTCCAAAACCTAGTTTTCCATCATCCAAGTAGTTGGTTTCCCCAGAGGCTTGAGTCCGTGGACCATACAATGCCTTGTTCTGTCCAAAACCTAGTTTTCCATCATCCAAGTAGTTGGTTTCCCCAGAGGCTTGAGTCCGTGGACCATACAATGCCTTGGTTCTGTCCAAAACCTAGTTTTCTCTTTGCACGGGGCCTTGGCTGGCCTTTAGCTTTAGGAGAGTTAGCTACTCAGCCAAGCCCCTTGAGTTTATCTATACGGTTAACGTTACCAAGTTCTTTACGAGGAGCTTTAGCTTTTAGGGGAATTAGCTCCTCAGCCAAGCCCCTCGTCAAGAAACGTAGCCCCTAGTGAGATTTTATACCTGAACTCTATAACCAACGGTTAGAAATAACAGAGGAACTGTTTCAACCTACCACATGCGCCAACACGCAAGCCTTTCCCACAGACGGCGCCAATTGTAGGGTCACGATTCGTGGCGGACCGTAATAGTGTCGGGTTCGCACGTAAAACGGCCCTAACAATATCAGGATGAGTGATGGTGTTACTTCAAATATTGTGGATTCATTAGATTCACTAACAATAGGGATCTGAGAGATGCACAATGTTCAAAAAAATTGTGTAAGAATGACAATCTGTAGTTTTCTTAATACAAATTAACCAAATCTTGGGCTATGAAATGAATTGGGAACACCAGGGGCAATTTGATAGGTTTTGGAAATACCATGTTAAAGGCAAGGAGTTACTATTCTTTAGGATGATTTATTTAGATTTTTTTTTTTTTTTTGGGAATAAAAAGTATGATTTGAATGTGAAGATTTGCTTAGAAAAAAAAGAAAAAAAGAAAAAAATCATATGGCTACAATACATCAATTTCCCTATTTCCCCATCTTCTAAATGAAGTTTCTTTTGCACTAGTTGGATGGCACTCTTCAAATAACTTAATAAAAAAAATTAAAAATAGTAGAAGTAATAAATCTTCAAAGAGAGATCAAAGAAAGAGCAACATAATCACAAATGAGTTTAGAATAAGAAAAACCCGCAATGATTATGTTAAGCCCTATGATAAAATTCTTGATGGAAATACACAAAAAACCTATTTAATGTCAAATTGCCTAATTGTATAAAACATAGGTAATATTCGGAAAGCAATTAGTCAATTAGAAGGAACAACAACCATATAACTAAGTTAATTTGCAACTTATCTTTGGGCACAGAGTTTCATTCTTCTAATATTTGTTTGTACTCCTACATTGGTGTCTCCCCAATTTTATGCTCCTCTGAGAAACTATGACCAATCGGTCCAATCTATTGCACTTATTTGGCTTGCAGTAGCAAATTTCTTGGTCCAGGCTCTTGCTTTTTCTTCAAACTGAATTCTTTGAGTCTTATAGATGTGAGCAATCTCAAAATCAATAGGGTCATCAGGATCAGGGTCATTGAAGCGTGCATAGATTACTAGGAGAACATGTGAAATGGTTGTTGCTGGGCACCATAATGTCTCAAGACATAACCTGCCTTGCTGGTCAATGTTTGGGTGATAAACCTACAAAGTTGCACAATGATATCATTAAAACAAAATCAAATCATGATCAATCAGCTTATCAACTATTATATTTAATGAAAGACTAACAAATTATATTCCTACAGTTTACAATAATTTTAATTTTACACCCTAAACTTTTAAATTTTTAATTTACTCCCCCAATGTTAGGTATTATTTGGATTTGCTCCCGTCTGTCAATTCATTGTGTCTAGCTTTCCATGAACTGCCAAATGGACACCCCAACGACACCTTTTATATTTGAATTTGTTTTGATTTTACACCCTCTATATATGTGTTTGTTTTGATTTTGCATTCTTTATGTTTGAGATTGTTTTGACTTTGCACTCTCTATGTTTGGGTTTTTATATTTTATATTTTTTATATATATATTAATTTTGAACTTAATGGACAGCTAGGCATGGGGAATTAACGAGAGGGAATAAATCTAGAAAATACCTAATGCTAGGGGATTAGATCAATTTTTTGAAACTTTGGAGGTAAAATCAAACTTATCCCAAATTTTAGGGGTATAATTTGTAATTTAGTCATAATAAAATGATTGTGTGATGGTTTTGGCTCTTAGCACTAAACTGCTCATGCATAAAGACCTCTTAAACTACAAGCTTAAGAATCCCATAGGAAGGTCTCAAATAAGCACACAAGATAAATAAAACAACAAAAACCAAGTTTTAATCCCCAAAATTTGGGGTCGGCTAAAGATCCTCAACAAATAATCAACATTTATTACAAGTATTCTTTTCCATCATTTTATCCAAAGTCACACTCTTTAACTTCTTAATTAGTATGTCATTTTTTTTTTTTTTTTTTAATAACTTCTGCCAATGTTAAGAAGCAAGAATTGGACAACAAGGAAAAATATTAGTATGCCCCCATTTACCCTCCCATAGCAATTACAATTGTTAGAAGCCACGGAAGACAAAAACAGAAATTGGGGGTTAAAAAGAAGGCTTCCTTTGCAAATTAAAAGGAAAGGCATGAAGAATTTTTTGCTATACCTGATTCGGATCACAATTGTTATACTGTATTGAAAGATAACTGCCTTTTATGAAGGTAAGGTGATCCTCCAGAAGGCTTTATTTATTTATTTTATTATTTATAGCCTAATTTCTTTTGAACTTACTTTATGTTTATTATTGCTCCAATTGTTTGTTCTATGATCTATTATCCACATTAGTGGTGTTTATTATACACCCAAAAGCAACTGTAATTGTGATTTGAAGTCAAGATTTCCAAGTTAGAAATTGTCAATTGCATTTTGGGTTATGTAAAATTGTGTAAAACAGTTTGTGTGCAACAAGTTTAACTCTATACACATTTGATCTCAATATTGTCAGTAAAATTTTATATAACAAGGTTCATTTCTAGTTACGAAGACAATTAAAGCAAATAATCAAATTTTAAAAAAGGGAAGGCTGTCAAATGTCAATATACCTTGGTTTGGAACGTGACTTTGGGAGCTTTGAATGGGTGTTGATCAGAGAAATGGATGTCTAAGAGAAAGACTCCACCAGCATAAGGGCTACTTTGGGGACCAATTATGATTCCTTCCCAATGGAACAGGCTATCAACAAACCTAACTCTGCAACCTTCTGGAGGATCTGTCTGGAAATTCTGGTACTCAGCTAGAACTCTCTTATTAATCAACCCACTTGCTGAACTCAACAAAGATAAATTCTTGCCCCAAATATCAGCTGTTAGACCACCAAATCCGCAGTTTTAGTGACTGATTTAATAATGAAAAGAAGAAACTGAAATAAAAACTAGTGAGAGTCTACACAAAGATGATGAATTAGACAACTTTAAGATTGCATCTCATTTATCTGAGCTCTTATAAAAACATCCTAATGAAAATGGATAAAATGATCAATTTTCTCTGGCTTGAACAAGTGAACAACTTCAACCCAATTTCCAAACCCATATATAGGAAAGGCTCTTGGAAAAGTACAATCGATTAGATCAATACGAAAACATTAATCGAACTACAAACTTGTTTTTCTGGGTTTAAAAGACTTACCTTAATCATGATTCCAAATAATAGCCTATAAACATAACGATCTTATAATTCAAGAAAACCTTAATAATAGAAAGAACTCTAAGATGGTATTACCAATAACGCATCTCCAAGTAGTACAGACAAGGCTACATCTTGCAAGATCCTTTGGGTCTATCCTCCTTATATTCAAGTGGCGTCTAAATATACGATCGATGAGATCTCTTGGTAGGTCAGACCATGAACGTTGAGCCATTGAAATACAAAAGAAGCTCAAGCTTAAAATTTGAGGGGCAGGTTTGGTTACCAGTATAATTTGTTGGATTTTAGGGAATGGGAATTTATGAACTAAGACAGAGTTTCACAAAATATGACAAGTAGCAGTTGGATAACTTCTCTATGAAGGAAAATGCAAAGCTTTAATCTATTAATTAAGTCAAGTTTAATTAAGTCAAGTCGTGACAAAGTCAGGGCATATTTTATATTCCCATGAGTTCATGACAATACTATTCTAGATTCTAAATATGGTTTGTTTGTTTCTATGGCATTAATGGAATTTATGAGCCAAGATAAACAATAGAGTTTCACAGAAATAATACTAGCCTTACTAGGAAAGCTTTTCTATGAAGGAAAATGCAAAACTCCTAGTCCTATCTAATATATATATATATATATATATATAGGAATAATTCAAGTCGTGAAAACTTTTTCCATGACATTACCATTCTTGAGGATGATTGGAGGAGAAGAATAAATTCTTTTTAATCCACTGACAAAAAATTGATACTAATGACCAAAAAAAAAAACCAAAAAAAAAAAAAACAAAACCAAAAGTTATCCACAAGTTAGAATAAGTTAAAAGTAAAATTTAAAAAGTAGAGTAAAACTTTTTGTGAGAGAGAATTGAGCCAATGCACCAGGTGCAATACCTAAGAGCATTAGCATTGGAAAATGCTAATGCTATTCTATTTTACAATTCTAAAAACCACTTTATCATTTATACCATCTTATTTTACAATACCTCCACATCCCAAAACTCTATTTCTATTAAAATATTATTTTTTAATATTTCTTTATTATTTCTTTGTAACTGTCATTTTTTTTCGGACTCATTTCGTAGGCTTTCCAACAATCTTTTTTTTTACTCTCCTTCTCCCTCAATAGCAACACACAAAAACCCATCAACAACCACTGCCGTGCAACCCATCAACAACCACAACCCCAGCCACCGCACCAAAAACCCAAGCCACCGATCAACTCAAGCCACCGATCAACCCATCAACAACCACAGCCACCGCACCTCAACCCATCAACAACCACAGCCACCGCACCTCAACCCATCAGCACCTCAACCCATCAACTCAAAAACCCAAGCCACCGATCAACTCAAGCCACCGATCCACGGCACCAAAAACCCAAGCCACCAATCCACGGCACCAAAAACCCAAGTCACCGATCAACCCATCAGCACCTCAACCCATCAACAACGACAGCCACGGCACCTCAACCCATCGGCACCTCAACCCATCAACAACCACAACCACAGCCACGACACCAAAAACCCATCAGCCCATGCCGCCGATTTGAAACCCATCGGGGCAAACCCATTAAAAAAAATCATCACCGGTCACAGCAAAAAAAAAAAAAAAAAATAACCACCACAGCACCTCAACCCATCAACAGCCACAGAACCGCCGGATTGCAACCCACCGGAAAAACTCAGCCACTATGATGTGTGATGTATGTTGGGAGGAAAATGGAGTTTGGGTCTGAAGAGAGGAGAGAGCAGATGGAGAAAGAGAGATGTGATTTGTGATATCTGTTGGGAAGAAAATGGAGTTTGGGTCTGAAGAGAGGAGAGTGCAGATGGAGAGAGAGAGAAGATAACTGAATAATGAGAGAGAGGAGAGATATTTCGGGGGAAAAGAGGGAATAAAAAAGTATTTTATTTTTAGAATACTTGCTACAGTACAATTCTAAAGATAGAATTGTACTGTAGCACTATTGTAAAAAAATTTGCAATAGTTGAGTTTAGCATTGTCTGATGCAAAGGATTTTAAAGCCTAAAATGTCAAATTGGTCTTAGATATAGCATTAGCATTTTCCAATGCTAATGCTCTAACAATTTCATATCTCAGTCTTATATTGAGCTACAAAACCAAGTGATGTATATAGAATCATTTGGTATTATCGTAGAAAGTACAACTTTAATTGTTGAGTTTTAATTGTAAAGCTTTTGATGTGAGAAATAACAAAAGATGATTGTAGCGTACAGGTGCCTTTGACTTGGGCACAAAGCTCTTCAAGTAGGGGAGGAGAGTTAGACTTGGTTCTCTTCGCAGGATTGACCTCACTCCAAGACACAAAGAAAAAGTATATGTATATGGGTCATGTTAATAGGTGCCTTTAAAGCTATTGTTAATAAACCATATTAAGAAAGTTTTAATACCACTTTCATGAAAGAGAACAAATTATTGAGTATACAGCAGATTTTGACCTTAATTAATCTAGCTTGGGCTGAATGCACAAGTATTGTGAACCACGTAGTCCAACTCGGCTCCCATCACTAATGGACCCAACTCCAATCAACTCTAGTGCCATTCTAGACTCAAATCCATCTAAGGCCCAATTTTCTTTTAAGCATGTAGAACTTATGCAGGGGCTACAGAGGTCAGACATTGTGAGGAGCATGTGCAAAATCATTGTGCATTGGAGAAAATAACACCATGGACGAATGACAGTGTAACTTCAATTCTTGTGGATTCATAAGATGCAACAACGTTTAGAAGAATTTTCTCAAGGGCCTTGACTATTGGGATCTAAGCAAATGCACAATGTTCAAAAAAATTGTGTAAGAATATAGACAATTCGTATGTAGTTCTCTTAATATTAAGGGATAATTATACTTTACCCACCTGTGGTTTGCCTCTAATTCTATGTGCCCACCTGTGGTTTAAATTTTGACACTTTGCCCACCTGTGATTCTCATCGTTACCCAGCTGTAACCCACCTCTCTACTTTCCGTTACTCTAACACAGAAAATGTAAAAATCAAAACCCCAAATGGATCAAAACACTCCTCACATGAAGAACATGCACAAACATGATGAACATGCACAAACATAAATTGATCCAATCTGGACTGACTAGTTGTATCAATGCTTTCCCAAGCAAAAGGGTCCCAAGAAATAAGAGTTACACTTTGCACGAAGAAATAAAGCCATAAAAGAAAAGAGAAGAAGAAACTAATTATAGCCAAGCAGAACCCAAACCACAACATCCAAAAATCAAACACCTTACCCACACAAATCTATAGCCAAACTCCGAAAATCTACCAAGAACAAACCACAACCTCAGCAAAAACCCAAACACCTTAACTACACAAACCCACAGGCCACAGCCAAGCAGGACCCACAAAACAAAAGCCCACCAAACCCATCTCTTCCAAAAAATACAAAACCCCATTCAAACTCAAATGCCTTGCCCAGGTTACAAAGCACAAAGGCCGAACCCACCAAGCCAAGACCCATGACACCATAGCCATGGTTGAATCAACTTCTCTCCATCAGCCATCGGTGTTGCCTAACCGCATAGAAGGACCGTCGCAGGGAGCATCTCTATCAAATTAAAACTGACACCGTACATCCTCGTCTTCTTCTCCTTCTTTGTTCTTCAAATCTTGGCCGTCGATAATTTGTTGACTTTTGGTGGGGTTCTGATCAGACAGAAGGAGGTCGCGATTGAAGACTGAGAAAATCGGATCGATCTGACTATCCAACACGACCACGTCGTCCTCGGCTTTACAAACGGACACGAACTTGGTTTCGCTTTGATTCACAAAATATAGATCTTGCCAAACATCAAATGGTTTGTAAATTGTGTAGGAGGATTAATAACCTGAAGTTTCTTTTTTTATTTTTTGTGGGTATTTGATTAAATTAGAAAATCAATTTGAAATTCAGAAATTTGGATGTTTTTTCATTTCTGGGTCTGATTCTCACTTGTTGGTTATTGGATTTTTTCTTTCTTTCTTGGATTTAATTTGGTTTTGTTGCTTCAAATTTACTAAGTTGTTTGAAGAAGCACTTGACACGTACTAGCATTGCATTGCATTGTGTAGGTTCTTCATTGGGTTGGATGGGAGTGAGTGAGTTTTGGAAGAGAGTGAGTTTTGATCCGTGTGGAGTTCTGTTCTTTACCTTTTTTGTGTTAGAGTAACGGAAATTGGAGAGGTAGGTTACGGCTGGGTAACGGTGAGAATCATAGGCAGACAAAGTGTCAAAATTTAAACCACGGGTGGGCACATAAAATTAGAGGCACACCACAGGTGGACAAAGTGTAATTATCCCTAATATTAATTAATCAAACTCTTGGGCTATAAAACCAATTGGGCACACTCGTGGCAATTTCATAGTTTTTTTTTTTTTTTTTTTTTTTTTTTTTTTTGGAAATACCACTTTAAGGCAACATGGAGTTACTATTCCTGAGGATGATTTATTTAGAACTTCTTTTTTGGATCAAAACTATGATTTGAATGTGAAGATTAGCTTATAAAACAAAGGAAAAATATTATGTATATGAGCCTAGTCTTCCATTTCATTGAAACTTTATATCCCTGGAGAACATTCAAGATTGATCCATAACACATGATATGCACACCAACTTGTGAGCTTACCATCTACCCATTATGTCCATCATTTTACATTTTAATTTAGGACGAAGTTTGGCTACAAACTTAATTGTTACTTAAGGCTACAACTTCATTTAATATCTTTTTATTAGATGTGAATTTTGAAAAATCTACCATTGGATTACATTTTTTTCTTATATCCTCCATGTTTATTCAAAGATTAATAGCTATATCATAAATCAATTATTTAAATTGCAAGTTTTTGTAATCTAAAATTATGTATAAAAAATAAGTTTATGAATCATATACTAAATAATATTCGAATGACACAAAATTTGACATGTGTGTTAAAAGTGTAAAGAACATGTAATCCAACGGTTAAAATTTTCAAATATGTACAATGTTAATTTTTTAAATGAAGTTGTGGCATTTGACTACAACTAAGTTTGTAACTAAACTTTATCTTTTAATTTATATGTCTTAATATTAATGATCTGTTTGGTTGAAGGGGTGAAAAATTAGGAGAATAGAAAATGGTGAGAGGATGGAAAAGTGGGAGGATAGAAAAGATTTTAATTTCTCTCCTTTTTGTTTGGTTGGGAGTGGAAAAGTGGAGAAATGGAAAAAGTGAGTTTGTATAAATTTACTCATATATCTTTGTTAAAAAATGATGGCCAATTAAAACAAAAAAGTGACAAACAACCAAAAAAAAAAAAAAAAAAGCAATCACCCAATTTATTAAAAAGTAAAAATCATATCTAGTTGTAGGGTTAAGGGCCCAAATGGTATATTGGGCGTTGGCCGAGAGTATAGTGATTCGAGAACAAATGAATGGTGTTGGATGGATCAAGCTTGGAATCTAATGAGTAAGATACGAACGAAAGGGTGGTCCGAGAAGAAATGTCTCATCGGATAGGTTAAGCACGGTTCAAATGTGTATCCTAAAGATTCAAGGTAACCTTCCAGGAAGCTCCAATGGTAGGTAGGTGTATCTCAAGTGTACCAAAAGGATATAAGCTCAGAAATATCTAAGAGAAAGCTGCTACCACTGCATTAAATGCTCTGTAGTTAAATTTCTGGCTGCATTAATATAGAGAAGACCCCTGAAGAGTGCCGTCTTGGCTATTCCAACTCACAGAGAACTTGAGGGGGTGTCCGATGGGACAAGCACTCAAGTAGTGGCTTAGATGATCAACAAGTTGATCAAGATCGCTTAAAGGAGACTATATAATATGAGAAACCCTCCATGAAGAAAGGGGGAAAAAATAGAGAAAAGGCATTGTAACAATCTAAATTGTATTTGTGCTCTGTTTAGTTGATTTTTATGAAAACTCTCTACGGACAGTGAATTCATTCAACTCTATGTTCTTTGTTCTTGCTTAATCATCTTCTACATCCATACTAGTCGTTATCAAATTCATTAAGGCCTAGTTCTTTAACCCACTCTCTACAAATTCATTGTTTTGGGCTTTTTGGGCCTAAGTCCATTCATCCTGGACTAAGTCTTGAATATGGTCCTTACAATTGGCGCCGTCTGTGGGGATAACTTGTGTAATAATGACTGCAATGGTGAAGCATGGTAGGATCAGGTCCTCATCAGCCAGAGCCCGTGGGGTCCCAATGACAGGACCATTTCCTTAATCTTGAATGTGGGAGAGATCAAGAGGGTAGCGTGCATACTAGGCACACAAGCAGAAGCCACTCTCGAATTGGAAGTCACGTCTTTCAAGAGCAACATAATAGAGTCATGCAATTGAAGATTGATCGTTTAAAGAGGAAGCTGCGCTATGCACGGTGAGAATGAACCCCCTTCAATTCTAACGTTTCCTCTGAGGGCAAAGCAAATGCAAGTTACAGGCGAAGGTCAAGAACTCCATCCAGCGAGTCCTTTTCCTACGATGAAGAACACCATCATAGGTGTAGATACAAGAGCCCGCTGCACAGAGGTTTGGGAAATGACACTATGAGCAAAATGTTGAACTAGATTTCCAGGTCACCCTTCACGCAAAAGATTGAAGTGGCAATACTTCCTCAGCGTTTCCATTAGCCAACGTTCACCATCTACAATGGTCGAACGGATCTCGTGGAACATGTGAGCCATTTTAATTAGAGAATGACTGTTCATTCCAAGGATGAAGCCTTGATGTGTAAGGTGTTCTCATCCATTCTGGGACCCATGGCAATGAGGTGGTTCAACGGCCTAAGGGCAGATTCCGTAGATTCCTTCAAGGGGCTCACCTGGGCATTTGGCTCTCATTTTATTACGGGCAGTAGAGTTCCTCGGCCCTTGGATTTCTTACTATCCTTATCCATGGGAGAAGGGGAGACCCTAAAGACATACTTGGATAGATATTGGAAGATGTTCAACAAAATAGATGGCGACTTTGACGATGTGGCCATTAGTACTTTCAATGTCGGCCTTCTAGCCGAGCATAGTTTAAGGAAATCTTTGACCGGCAAACATGTCACTAGTGTGAGCCAACTTATAAACCAAATTGATAAGTATAAGAGAGTGGAGGAAGACCAACAACAAGGGGCTGAACTTAAGACTCGAAGACTTAACCACCTACGATTCTCCTCTGGTAAGTTTTGATAGGAAGGTCATCATTCCAAGGGGTCAGATTAGACTACCCATGCAAACTAGTTCAGAGGCGGTGGATGCTTATTCCCCCTACACGGCTATTTTGGCTAAACCCTAGATTCATACCCTAGGAGTTGTCTCTTCTACTCTACACCAAAAGGTGAAATACCTATCTAAGGGCCAAGTTAAAGAAATCCTTGGAAGTCAGTCCACGGCTAAGCAATGCATGGTGGCTGCCATATTGCATCGGCCCAAGATTGAGTCGTTGACCTCTGCTGAAAGGGGCTTATAGCAAACAAAAACTCTGGTGTTGCCTATCGACGGATGAACCTAGGAGGCAAAATGTGAAGATTTAGAAAATGTATTATTATTAATGAAAGTTTTCTTTGTCAATATGTTCTTTTGTTGTATAAAGGCATTGTACTTCCCATTATTCATTCTTTGTAAGTGATTAAACAGAACATTAGTCATGCCTGGGTCCTCGGATCAGATACTTTGAGAAAATTAATAATTTATGACATCTTTATAAGTGTTTAAACAGAACCTTAGTCATGCTTGGGTTCTCGGACCAGATGCTTTGGGGAAATAAACACTCTATGACATCTTTATAAGTGTTTAAACAGAACCTTAGTCATGCCTGGGTCCTTGAACGAGATGCTCTGGAGAAACTAACACTTTATGACATCTTTATAAGTGATTAAATAGAACCTTAGTCATACTTGGGTTTTCAGACGAGATCCTTTGGGGAAATTAATACTCTATGACATCTTTATAAGTGATTAAATAGAACTTTAGTCATGCCTGGGTCCTCGGATGAGATACTTTGGGGAAATTAACACTTTATGACATCTTTATAAGTGATTAAACAGAACCTTAGTCATGCCTGGGTCCTCGAATGAGATGCTTTGGAGAAATTAACACTCTGTGACATCTTTATAAGTGATTAAACAGAATTAGTCATGCCTGGGTCCTCGGACCAGATGCTTTGGAGAAATTAACACTATGATATCTTTATGAGTGATTAAACAAAACCTTAGTCATGCCTGGGTTCTCAAACCAAATGCTTTGGGGAAATTAATACTCTATAACATCTTTATAAGTGTTTAAACAGAACCTTAGTCATGCTTGGGTCCTTGGACCATATGCTTTAGGGAAATTAACACTCTATGACATCTTTGTAAGTGTTTAAACAGAATCTTAGTCACGCCTGTGTCCTCGGATCAGATACTTTGGGGAAATTAATACTCTATGACATCTTTATAAGTGTTTAAACAGAACCTTAGTCATGCCTGGGTCCTTGGACCAGATGCTTTGGGAAAATTAACACTCTATGACATCTTTATAAGTGATTAAATAAAACTTTAGTCATGCCTGAGTCTTCGGACCAGATGTTTTGGGGGAAATTAACACTCTATGACATTTTTATAAGTGATTAAATAGAACTTTAGTCATTCCTGGGTCCTCGGACCACATACTTTGGTAAAGTTAACACACTATGACATCTTTATAGGTGTTAAACAGAACCTTAACTCTACCTGGTCTTTCGGACCACATACTTTGGTAAAATTAACACTCAATGGCATCTATTCGTTTTTTCTCAGTATTAAACAAAACCTTAGTTAGGCTTGGTTCCCTAGACTACATGCTTTGGCTAAGTTAATACTTGTTGGCATCCTTCTAAGTGTCAAGGTAGATCCAAGATTATAACCAAATCCTTAAATTGATGGCTCTGAGTAAGTTAAAGTCCTTAGTTGTTTATCTAAGCTTTGGGTAGAGTGAAGGTTATCTGCCCCTCTTATTCTTTACAAAGTATATTACTTATCTTCATTAGATCTAGCTTTCATGGCAGAAAGGTCAATTCACAGTACAGGTATGTGGTAAACTTCTCTATTGCTGGTACTTGGTTAAATTGATTAAATTGTTAGCAGTGTATTGTTATTAGTTTTTACTAATGATGAAGCAACAACAGTTCAATGCTATTTATAATAGTAATACTCCTCAATGCACATAAAGTAAATGTGCAAGAGATGAAGATAAAAACATTCTCATTAAATGAAAAAGGGAATACATTATATACATTGACAAAATGTCATTAAAAAAAAAAAATACTACAAAAGAAATTGCAAATTAAATCCTAAGTACTACTTGGCCTTGGAGGGATCTTTTTATTGGCTCGGCTGTAAGGCAGGATTGTCCTTAGCCTGAGGGACAATCTTCTTGGTCTTGGCTTCTGTCTTCTTTGCATTAGCCTTAGCAACATCCTTGGCTACTGAGGAGGACTTAGCCTCCTTGCCTTTACCCTTGTCCTTGACCCCTTCGGCCCCTTGGCCTTGATCACCAGCTTGGCTGGGTCCTTTCGAATCCTCAGGGAGGGGGAAAGCAGCCTGGGCAGCCAATGGCTGCTCTAAGGACTCAGGAGTAGTGGCAGAGGGAGGAGGGATGGCACCTGGAACTTTGCGAATATCCAGATGGTAGTATCTGCTCCCAAGTTGCCTCCATGCTGAGTTTGTAGGGACTCCTGCAACATTTAGGATCTCATCCCATATTGCGTCGTAGTAGTTCCTACACACCTTAGCAAGCTCCTCAGTAAGCTTGGCTAGTGTCTCTTCCACGCCGAGGGCATATGTTGCTTGCTTTTCAATCTCTGCTGCCTCTTTGGCTAGTTGAACCGCCTCCTTGCCCTTCTGCAGCTCAGTCTTGAGATCTATGACTAGTTGCCTTTGGGTGGCCAGATCTATCTCGGTCAGGTACAGTTTTTGGTGCTGATCCTCGGCCTGCCTTTCCACGGTCTTTAGACCCGCCTCAGTACTTAGGCGAGCTTGGTCCGCCTTTTTCAGTTTCTCGGACAACTCAGCCTGTTCTTGTTTGAGGGCCCCTAAGGACTTCTCAACATCAGCACAGGAAAGGGCCGCAGTGTTGGCCTCGTTACAGGCTTCGCGAACCCATTCCTTGGCCACAAAAACTTGTTGAGGAACCTGCACAAAAACAAAGGAAGAATCACATGAGTAAAAAAGTAAGGAAAGAATGAAAACAACTTAGCATTTAAATTCAAGGATATCATAGATTGCTTACTATAGTGAGGTCCCTCTTTAGGGACAGGAAGAGGTCATTCTGTTTAAAGCACTTATAAGCCTCCATGTCTCTCGGGAGGAGAAGAGGCTACTCAAGGGCTTCGACAATGTAGCCTACACGCCCCCTTTGGAAGTCCCTAACTAAGGCATTCCAAGGGATGGCAGCCCTATCCACCTCCAGCTGAGGAGACCAAGTGTGTTGCGGAAGGTGCACATCGGCTCTATTTTGCTCCTCCTGGCTGTCCACAGAAGTAGACCTCTTTTCCCGAGGGTTTTTGGACACCTTTTGCTACTTAGCCCCCTTCTGAGGGCCTACCTCCCTTTCTTCAAGCTCTTAAACTAGCCTTTTCTTTTTTAGATTAGGAATAGCTTTCAGTCCAAGGTTAGTGGGAGGTGGAGGAGGAAGAGGAGGAAGTGTGGGGGGGGGGGGGACTTGGGACTTGTTGACTTCTTTCGAAGTTGACACCTTGTTCCTGGCAGCCATGAGGCCTCTTAAGCTCTTGTTTCCTCGGTTCAATGCCATCCTGTCTTCCTCTTCTTTGGAGGTGCTATCTAAACGGGCAATCACCAGAGTGGGAGCGTGAACACCTGAATGCCTATCAGTCTTGTCTTTGGCGTTCGAGGTGTTAACCACAGCAGCCCCTTGATTTTCTTTTTCTTCAAAGTAGAATTTGTCTATCTGCTCCTTTAGTGACAGGTGTGAAGATGCAATCTCCTCCTCAGGCATTGCTACTACTTCAGGCTGAACTCGTTGAAGTGGCAGCGTGACTAGTGGAAGATCGTCTTGGGCTAAGAAATTTGGACGTGACACGTCAATCCAAGCTAGCCACTGGTCACCCGCTCTTATGGCGTGACCTATTTCTTGGTATATTTCCAAGATGGGCTCGAAGTCCAAAATTAAGTGGACTGCTCTCAATTGCCTATCTTCACTTACAAAGATCTCGAATCTTAGCAAGTAGTTGAGAGCTTCACGTTAGTCAGACTGAGCCTGGGCACTACGTGTCTCTTATCTGCAAAAGAAGCTGAGAAGTAAAACATGGTTAGAAAGTTAAAATCTGTCATCAAAAGAAAGCAAGATGAAAGGGAAATAATGACATGGTCAGGGTTAAAAAACCTAAATCTCTTGCAAAGGAACCTAATTCTAAGGTATCCCACTTGGCTCTCCCTCTCGATTGGGGCAGTGAATGCCATCATGCCACGCTCCTGAAGCTATCAAATAGTCGTCTTTCATACCCTTGTTAGATTTAGGGAGACACGATACTAGTCTGACAATGTCAAATCGGGACTTGAGATAATATCTCGTGTTTTTAAGGGAGTGACACTCCTACATGTGGACCATATCATGCTAGGTGAGCCCCAAGCGCAGAACCTCGTTAAGAGCATTAACACTACCTATGACCCTAAATAGACTAGGTGCACATTGGTGGGGGCATATCCTATGGTTGATAAGGTAATCCTGTATTATCCTACCCATAGGGAGAGTCATTCCCCCTTCTATAAAAGCTATCATGGAGATGATGACTTCCCCCTCTTCTCTGTGTGTCACTATTTGTTCTGGGGAATAGTATCGCAAGGCGACTCCCTGTGGCATGTGGTATTTCTCCTTAAAGGCCTCTATTTTGGCAGGGGAGTCTACTAGGTGTTTAAATCTACCCATCTATATAAGTTAAAGGGAAACAATTGAAATTGGCAAATGAAGAAATTAGAACTGGAAGGCCGAGGAGAAAAGGAAAAGTTTAAAGAAATAGAAACTTACAAGAACTAAGATGTGTATTAGTCCCTGAAACCTTTAGAAAGATTTTCAAGGATCTCTTAAAGAAAAGGTGTGGGAAGTTTAGTAACTTAAAGAGCTTTGTGAGTTTGAGTGCTTGGGATCTCTAGAGAGCTTGAAGACTTGTGAAATGAGGGAAATGATTTCTCCGAATGCTTTATATAGAGGGCGAGATTGAGTGGGAGTTATCTCGCTCAAAACCCAAGGAGAAATACCAGCCATTGGATTAGCGTCTTACCGTTGGATTTGGGGAACATAATGCCACCTGGAGCAATTAATGATGCCTCGCGGGCTCCGAAGTGTCAGTAGCAATTATGAGGTGCACAAAATGGCACTCCCACGTGTGCAAATCAAAGGGAAAAACAATATTAGCACATGAAAAATCAAAACCCCACTTTTCTCCTCGAATAAGAGGGAAAAAACCGGAGTTTTAAGGGGTTATTGTAGGGTTAAGGGCCCAAATAGTATATTGGGCCTTGAGCCTTGGCTGAGAGTATAGTGATCCGAGAACAAATGAATGGTGTCGGATGGATCAAGCTTGGAATCTAATGAGTAAGATACGAACAAAAGGGTGGTCCAAGGAGAAATGTCTCCTTGGATAGGTTAAGCACGGTTCAAATGTGTATTCGAAAGGTTCAAGGTAACCTTCCAGGAAGCTCCAATAGTAGGACATGTATCTCGAGTGTACCAGAAGGATATAAGCTCATAATATCTAAAGGAAAGCTGCTACCACCACATTAAATGCTCTACAGCTAACTTTCTGGCTGTATTAATGTGGAGAAGACCCCTGAGCAGTGTTACCTTGGCTATCCCAATTCACAGAGAACCTAAGAGGGTGTCCGATAGGACAAGCACTCAAGTAGTGGCTTAGATGATCAACAAGTGTAGGATTAAGATCGCTCAAAGGAGACTATATAATATGAGAAACCCTCCATAAAGAAAAGGGGAAAAATAGAGAAAAGGCATTGTAACAATATAAATTGCACTTGTACTCTATTTAATTGATTTATATGAAAACTTATCTCCTCAGATGGTGAATTTATTCAGGTCTATGTTCTTTGTTCTTACTTAATCATCTTCTACATCCATACTAGCCGTTGTCGAATTCATTAGGACCTAGTTCTTTAACCCACTATCTACAAATTCATTGTTTTGGGCTTTTTGGGCCTAAGTCCATTTATCCTAGATTGAGTCTCGAATTTGGTCCTTATACTAGTTAAACAAAAAAAAAAAAAAAAAAAAAAAGGCAACGTTTAGGAAAGAAAGGGAAAAAAAAAAAAAAAAAGCAACGTTGTGGAAAGAAAAGAAAAAAAAAGGAAAAAAAGGAAAAAGAAAGAGGCAACGTGCCCAACACACACGCACACACACACACACAAAAGAGGAAAAAAGAAGAAGAAAGGAACTGGACATGGGCATTTTTGTCTATTAAGCAGTCCAATTTTCTCCCTTCAATTTTCTCTCCATTTTGGGGAGAAAACTTTTTGGTGGGTTTGGGGAGAAAACACCCGGGTCAACTATTTATTTTCCTTCCTCCCCACCCAACCAAACACACTCAAAAAAGTGTTCTTTCTCATTTTCTTTCCAAAGTTTTCTATCCACTCTATTTCATCTCCAAAAAAACGCACCCTAACAATTTAACATTAAAAGTGTTGGGATTTCAATCAAGAGCCTTATGGCTCAATTACACAATCTAGTTCCCTTGTAAAGGAACTGAACTTCAAAATATTCTTCTCCAACTTATTTTAATTTAAAAAAAAAAAATGTTTTTTGAATTTAGATTTATCAAAATTTACCAAATTGAGGCATCTCATATCCATTCTCTCCAAATAACTTAATAATCAAACTAAATATAGTAGATGTTATAAATCTTCAAAGAGAGATCAAAGAAAGAGTAACATATTCACAAATGATTTTAGAATATGAAAACCAACATTGGCTTTGTTAATCCCTATGATAGAATTCTCGAAGAAGATACATGCAAAAAACATAGTTGATGTCCAACTGCCTAATTTTATAAAACACCAAACTAATTAGGTAATATTTGCCAAGGAGGTTAATCAATTGAAAATCACCACAACCATATAACCGAGTCAATTTGCAACTTATCTTTGGGCACAAAGTTTCATTCTTCTAATTTTTGTTTGTACACCTACATTGGTGTCTCCCCAATTTTATGCTTCTTGAGAAAGTATGACCAATCTATTGCGCTTATCTGGCTTGCAGTAGCAAATTTCTTGGTCCAAACTCTTGCTCTTTCTTCATATTGAGTTCTTTGAGTCTTATATATGTGAGCAATCTCAAAATCAATAGGGTCATTAGGATCAGGGTCATTGAAGCGAGCATAGATTACTAGGAGAACGTGTAAAATGGTCGTTATTGGGCACCATGATGTCTCAAGACATAACCCGCCTTTCTGGTTAATGTTTGGGTGAAAAACCTACAAAGTTGTACAATGATATTATCATTAAAACAAAATCAAATCATGATCAATCAGCTTATCAATTATTATATTGAATGAAAGACTGACAAATTATATTCCTTCAGTTTGTAGTAATTTTAAATTTACACCCTAAATTTTCAAAATTTTAATTTGCTCCCCTAATGTTAGGTATCATTTGGATTTGCTTCTTCCATTAATGCGTTGTGTCTAGCTTTCCATGAACTACCAAATGGACACCCCTTCTATATTTGAATTTGTTTTGATTTTACACCCTCTATGTGTGTGCTTGTTTTGATTTTGCATCCTCTATGTTTGAGATTGTTTTGATTTTGCACTCTCTATGTTTGGCTTTTTTTTTTTTTTTTTTTATTATTAATTTTGAACCTAATCGACAGCTAGGCATGATGCACTAACAAAATGGTGTAAATCTAAACAATACCTAATGTTAGGGGATTAGATCAATTTTTTGAATCTTCAAAGGAAAAGTCAAACTTATTCCAAATTTTAGGGGTGTAATTTGTAATTTAGTCTTAATGAAATGATTGTGTGGTGGTTTTGGCTCTTAGTGCTAATGCATAAAGACCTCTTAAATTACAAGCTTGAGAATCACATAGGAAGGTCTCAAATAAGCACTTGAGATAAATAAAACAACAATAACCAAGTTTTAATCCCCAAAATATGGGGTTCGCTAGAGATCCTCAACAAATTAATCAACATTTGTTATAAGTATTATTTTCTACCATTTTATTATATCCAAATTCTTAAGTCATACTCTCTAACTTCTTAACTAATATGTCTTTTTTTTTATTACTTCTGCCAATGTTAAGAAGCAAAAATTAGAAAATAAGGAAAAATATTAGTTTGCCCCCATTTACTCTCCCATAGCAATTACAATTGTTAGAAGCCACGGAAGACAAAAACAGAGATTGGAATATCTTGGTATAGGCAAGACAATAAGAACATGTTCAGAGTCAGAATGATGAAATGACATATCTCAAAGCAAAAACAAGAAAAAAAGGGGGTTAAAAGAAGGCTTCCTTTGCAAATTAAAAGGAAAGGCATGAAGAATTTTTTGCTATACCTGATACGGATCGCAATTGTTATACTGTATTGAAAGATAACTGCCTTTTATGAAGGTAAGGTGATCCTCCAGAAGGCTTTACTTATTTTTTTTATTATTTATAGCCTAATTTCTTTTGAACTTACTTTTTGGTAATTATTGCTCCTATTGTTTGTGAGTGGTGTTTATTACATGCACAAAAGCAACTGTGTAAAACAGTTTGTGTGCAACAAGTTAAAACCACATTTGATCTCAATATTAACAATAAAATTTTAGATGACAAGGTTCATTGCTAGTTATGAAGACAATTGAAGCAAAAAATCAAATTTTAACAAAGGGAAGGCTGTCGAATGTCAATATACCTTGGTTTGGAACGTGACTTTGGGAGCTTTGAATGGGTGTTCATCAGAGAAATGGATGTCTTAAGAGAAAGACTCCACCAGCATAAGGGCTACTTTGGGGACCAATCATGATGGCTTCCCAATGGAAGAGACTATCAACAAACATAACTTTGCAACCTTCTGGAGGATCTCTCTGGAAATTCTGGTACTCAGCTAGAATTCTCATATGAATCGGCCTATGTGGTGAACTCAACAAAGATAAATTCTTGCCCCAAATATCAGCTGTTAGACCACCAAATTAGCAGTTGATTTAATAATGAAAAGAAGAAAAGGAAATAAAAACTAGTGAGAGTCTACACAAAGATGATGAATTAGACTACTTTTATTTTTGCTAGAAGATTGCATCTCATTTAGAGGTAAGATCTGAGCTCTTATAAAAACATCATAATGAAAATGGATAACATGGTCATTTTCCTCTGTGGTTTGTTCAAGTTCAACCCAACCTCCAAACCCATATATAGGAAAAACTCTTTGAGAAGTGTAATGAATTTGATCAGTATGAAAACATTAATCGATTAAAGAGTTGAACTACAAACTTGTTTTCTGGGTTTAAAAGTCTTACCTTAAACATGACTCCAATTAAAAGCCAGTAAATATAATCATCTTATAATTCAAGAAAACCTTAATAATAGAGAGAACTCTAAGATGGTATTACCAATAACGCTTCTCCAAGTAGTACAGACAAGGCTACATCTTGCAAGATCCTTTGGTTCTATCCCCTTCCCCCCTATTTTCATGTGGCGTCTAAATATACAATCGATGAGAACTCGTGGCAGGTCAGACCATGAACGTTGAGCCATTGAAATTTGAAATATAAAAGAAACTGATCAAGCTTAAAATTTGCGGGACAGGTTTGGTTATCAATATGATTTGTTGGTATTTATGGAATGGGAATTTATGAACTAAGACAAAGCTTTGTTGGATAAGTTCCCTATGAAGGAAAATGCAAAGCTTTAATCTATTCATTGAGTCAAGTCGTGAACAAAGTCAAGGCATATTTTATATTCCCACGAGTCCATGACAATACCGAGGATGATTGGATAGGATCAGATATAGATGTTTATATTAGTGGAGGTGGGTTGTACCGGTTAATGAAAGTTACACCAAGTGAATATAAGAGAAAGTGGCAGTAGAAAAATTAATATTATATTATATACTATATAATAAAAGTTGGGTTTAGAAATCGTGATAGTACCAAATAGCTTCATAAAATTGGAGATTTTTTTTTTTAGATTTTTCAATAAATTCATTCACTTAAGTTTTTAGATAAAAACAAAAAGTTTTTGATCTTTATCAACGTTTTTGAATAAAGTAACAATAAGTATTCTAATAAATTTCTTCTTTTTAATTTTTTTTTTTTTATAAAGTAACAATTTTACTAGCTTACATTAGGTTTTTTTTTTTTTGGGATAAACATTTATCCTACATCATCTATTTCCTAATAATAAAGTAACAAATTTAAAAGTATTATTTTTTCTTCTCAATTTTTTTTTCTTTTGGAATAAATAACAAAAAAATAGCTAATATTTATTAACTTTAACGTAAACTAAAAAAAATTCTAATAACAATCTAATAACATTAACTATTTTTTTGGGATAAAGTAAAAAAAAAAAAAAAACTAAATCTAATAACAATCTAATAACATTAACTATTTTTTTGGGATAAAGTAAAAAAAATAAAATAATAATATGTAATTAACATAAACTTCTTAATTACGTAAACTATTTTTTTCTTTTTGTTCATATCAAGTTATCAACTTCTTCTTAGATTTTTTTTTTTATATATATATTTATCAACTATTTTTTAGATTTTTCAATAAATTCATTCACTTAAGTTTTTAGATAAAAACAAAAAGTTTTTTTTTTTTAATCTTTATCAACATTTTTGAATAAAGTAACAATAAGTGTTCTAATAAATTTCTTCTTTTTATTATTATTATTATTTTTTTTTATAAATTAACAATTTTACTAGCTTACGTTAGTTTTTTTTTTTTGGATAAACATTTATCCTACATCATCTATTTCCTAATAATAAAGTAACAAATTTAAAAAGTATTTTTTTTCTTCTTAATTTTTTTTCTTTTGGAATAAATAACAAAAAAATAGCTAATATTTATTAACTTTAACGTAAACTAAAAAAAAAAAAAAAAAAATCTAATAACAATCTAATAACATTAACTATTTTTTTGGGAGAAAGTAAAAAAAATAAAAAAAGAGAGGTAATTAACATAAACTTCTTAATTACATAAACTTCTTTTTCTTTCTGCTCATGTTAAGTTATCAACTTCTTCACCACTTAAAATTATCTAATATAAAAGTGGGAGTATATATACAGTTTGGTATATTTTTCCTTTTTTCTATTTTACAATTTCTTGATGTATTCTTTCCTTCTCCTACTTACCTTACCCATGAAACTTGCATGTATGTATTTACCTTCTTCTTTTTGTTTTTTTCATAAAATTCCCTTCTTTATTTTTTTTTTTTTCATCAAATTGAATATGTTTTGTGTGCATGTTGCCTTTTGTTTAAGTTATTTTTTTTAACTTTGATCTAATTTATATGCTTATCATGGTCTTCAGAATCAATTGTCTATCTTCCATGAAAACTAACTGATTAATTTTAACAAAAATCTTAGTCACTTTTTGAAAGATCTGTTTTTCAATATGTGTAGATCCCACAGGTAGCCATGAGACCAAGATTTGAGCATCCAAAATCATTATAATGAACATCACTCTACAAAGAATGGATACAGAAAATTGATTAAATATAAAAAGGGAGATGTAAAAACAATGGATATTTAAGGTGATGTGAAATCTCCATGATTTCGCGGCCTTCCCCCTGGCTATCAAATTTAATTCAATTTTCATGTGAGTATCTTTACTCTAACTCTAATTCTAGATTTTTTTAATGTTTAGAAATTAATATTATTTTTAATTATTGAATTCAGAGTTTCTTTGTGTCTATATATTTATGTGTGTTATTGTGAATTTTGCTTTCAATTTTTTTTTTTAATTTTATAAATTTGGGTAGTTTTAATTTGTAAATTTGGGATGATTTCTTGAGGTTAAAGTAAAAATATTAGGTCAATTTTAATCATAATTCATGTAATTGTAGGGTGTTAGATGTTGATATTAATTTTATGCTTATTTACATTAATTAACATAAACATTTTTTTTAATACAAGATAGAAATTCTACTCTAGCATAATCTAAGTATATATGTGTGTGAAGCTCTCTCCTAAAGACTTGAACCCCGGCCCTTGCCCCTACATCCCACACTCCATAAGCACTTATACTTGTGGAGTGACCATCGCACTAAAGGTGTGCAGTGGTAATTAACATAAACATCTTAGCATGTTTAGTGTTGATATTAATTTGACACTTTGAGATGCAAGTGCTTCATTATAATTAAATATATATGTTATTATGCTGGTATGTTATTATTATTTGTTATTCCTCACCCTACTGTGAGAGACCGTACCCCCGGCCCGTTTTATAAGATGTGAGGCCAAACACACGTGAATGGGTGGAGTCGTGTTATTGTCTCTCAAAATGGAGGTTCGACTAGTTATATTTTTCCCTTTAGATTAAGGGTTTTACAATGGAGTTGCCACTTATTTAATTATTGGGATAAATAAGAAAACCAAAATTGAAAAATTCCTCATTTTATTAAATTTTAATTGAATTTACATTGATCACAGGAAAATTACATGGCTTTGGTCCTAGATGCAATCTAAGATAAAGTATATAGTTTTGTTTCCTAGTTACAATCTAAAAATTGAAAATTACAAGGATAAACATTGGTCTATCAACCCTTGATCTAAGTTCGGAGGTTATGTTACAAGGTGGGAAGGTGTTAGGCACCCACTTTGCCTGGTAAAACCGGTCTTCTAGCCTATGGTGGCAAACATTCATATCATATCATCCAATATGTTATCAATCAATTTGCATGTTGAATTTAAAGTGCGTGCATGTGATAAATCCTAATTCAATTTATTAAGCATTTCATTTAGATTGAAAAATAAATTCTATTGAATGTGTGTGGATGGTGATATCCTAGATTCAAGAATTTAAAAGAATTATTAAACAAACATATTTTTGATATTTTTTATGTGGATTTAAGATCGAAACTAGTGTTATGTATGAACATCTGATAAATAACCAAGAACATGTGAAGAACATATAAGAACAATTAAGAGCATTCAAACATATTTAAGGGAATTTAAATGATTACTATCATGCTTTAATCTTAAATTCTCATTATGGCAACATAAAAAACCAATTAGAGAAAGAGATTATACCTTCATGTAAGATCCATATGGTGGAGGATGAGACTCTTGATGGAGGTCCTAAGGGTAGAGGAAAAAAAGAGTTAGGAGAGGAAGAGTGAGTCTCACTCGATACCTTGAGTCTCAGGAAGACCAAGATATGACAAGACTACTCAACTTCACTATACCTTCATGCAAGATCTATATGGTAGAGGAGGAGACTCTTGATGGAGGTCCTAAGGGTGGAGGAAAAAAAGAGCTAATGTGCGGAAAATAAACAAAAGCTATAATATAGAATTGGAAAACTATCTAAGCCAAATTAAAATCACAACCCACAGCAGATAATAAAAGGTAAAGATAAAAGGGAAGGAAGATGCAAACATAAAGACAACACGCGATGTGTTATCGAAGAGGAAACCGAAGCCCTCGGCGTAAAACCTCTCCGCCGCCCTCCAAGTAGTAAATAATCCACTAGAAAATGTAGTTGGGATATATGGACA
Source organism: Quercus lobata (assembly GCF_001633185.2). Lineage (NCBI taxonomy): Eukaryota > Viridiplantae > Streptophyta > Magnoliopsida > Fagales > Fagaceae > Quercus > Quercus lobata. The sequence continues at coordinate 7,174,388 of NC_044911.1, read as the reverse complement.
GCAATAAACCCTCCAAGCCTAATCTACCCAATGCACCTAAGCCCTCCAAGCTTCTTGCTCCAACGAGGTTGCGTCGAACCTTTTTCTTTTCTAGCTTCCCGGATTCCTCTACTTGACCGTAGCATCAACCAATGTAAATTGGTTCCTTCCTAACTGCTTCGCAGAACACCAAACAGCCCTCTCACAGTAATGAATATGGTGAGAACAAGGTTTTGGTAAAATGCCTCTCAAGGGTTTGACAATGGAGAGGAAGAGAGTTGAGGAATTTGAAGAGACTCTAATGTATAGATTGTAGGTGAATCAATCTTGTTTTACTCTAGGGTTTCTCTCTCAAAATTCTCTTTGGAAGCTCTCTTTCATTTGTGGGTATAAGGGGTATTTATACTGAGGTGAGAGGAGAATGTGAAACGTCAGGTTTTTCAAAAACAGGAGTGGCTCGCAGCTTGGCATCGCGACTTGACTGAGTCGCAAGATCCAGTCGCGAGATAACTGTATGGCCAGTTGTCCTATTTTGTCCTGTAGTGCTCCAACTAGCATGACTGTTCACCTTTTGACATGCTTGGCACGTGTGCTGCATCTGACGGCTTGCAGCCGCAAGTCACCCGCGAGATCAAGCCGCGAGTCTCTGTTTTCTTGCACACTCTTGAGCAATCAACACTCTATCTCACTCACTACCCTTACAGCAAAACCCACCTAAATACAGGGTTACTAAATGCTGAAATACAAGCAAATTTGGCACGGAATAAAGCCAACAAGATGGTTGATTAAATTCAACCTTACAATCTCCCCCTTTGGCTATTCCGTGACAAAACCCTAAAACAGACTCTAGACTTAACATGTGAGTTGGGAACAGTTGAGCAAAACTCACTCACACCTAACTCTAGAAGCTGTGAAGCACTTGAATCATAAGAACATGAAACTCTTGAAACACAACAATACACCATGATCATTGTATGCAGAAAAACATGAAATGCATATGAAATAGGCTTAAAGTGATTAAGCAAAGATGAAGTTAAGAACCAAATCATGGCTTAATCAAACAAGTAATCACTACAAGGTAGTGATCATAGTGCTCATTCACACTTGGAATGAATACTTGAACATACAAGCAAACAAGAACAATGCAAGTTACTTGTATACCCAACACTCAACCAATACATAATACACTAAGTATATGCATCTAGGAACAATCCTACAAGGGCACAAGAGTGACAGTACTTAAAAGAAAATGCAAGACATTTAGATAGAAGTACTGATTTAAACAAAGCATAAAAGGCTGCATAAAGCATGGTACAAACCATAAAGCCTACAAATATGCATAAAAGCATAACCCTAAAAGCTTACATAAGCAACACGGGTACAAATTACAATATAACAACTTAAACTGAAGAAAAATGCAGAAACACTCCCCCTTAGGTAATATCCTCCCCCTCTGATCAAGCTATCACTCCCCCTTTTTGTCATGGAATAGGCCATACATTCTCTTCTAGCCTCCTCTGAATTTGATCCAATTGAGTTTGGAGTGAGGTAAACTTCATATCCCATCGAGTGCTGTGATGGTGTAGAGTAGATGTGAGTCCGGACATCTTTGTATTCAACTCGTGTACAGAAGATACAATGTGATCAAGTTTTTCATCAAGGGAGAGAGTGCTGAAATGAGAACCACTGTGAGATGCGGAAGTTTCCGGTTTGGCTCTCTTCCGACTATGTTCAATGCTTGCGTTGAATGTACGCATGTTGATTGGACTCGGTTTTGAGTGAGGAGATTTATCTGCCGTTGGATAAATTCCTTTGAGCTTCAAGATCCTTGAAATGAGACAGCAGAAAGGAATACATGTTCAGGACTCAGTTCATAGAACCGTTTTGCGTAGAACATGAAAGATATAAGCATAGATGTCAATTTCTACATCAGAGATTAGGTCATGAAGAAACAAAGCACGTCCGAGGTTCATATACCCAGTGCTTGATAAGGGGTACAAATTGTGAAACATCACAATTGTAAGCACTCTCAGTTTTGGAGGGAGAGAGGAAACACTGACGGAGTTTCCTTTGGATGAGAATTCCAAGTCTTGTCCAAAACCCTCCTTAAGAAGTTCCTCATTAGGACAAAGATCATCATAAACCGGTGAGTGTCAAAGCATTGGTTGGTTGATGTGAAGGATCTCTGCCAAATATGCAGGAGAGACTGAAAAACTCTTTTTCCTAACCTAGCACTTAAGTTCATCTTCTTCCACAATCACGTTGGCATAAAATTCCTTTACCAAATCTTCATATGCGTCATCCAGATCAGAGAGAAGGTAATTCCAATCCTTGTGAGCAAACCATTTCGGAATGTTAGTGTCATGAAGTGATGATTGGTCAACAGGTCTTTCTAGTAATGGTGTAGCATTTCGGAAATAATTCTCATGAGACTGAAAGGCAGCATAGGATCTGAACTTGTTGGGATCGAACCCTTTTGATGAAGAACGAGTCCCTTTTGTTTGAGGTGAGTAGTCATCAACATCAATGACATGTTCCTTTCCTTTGAAACTGCCTCCTTTCACAGCTGCTTTCTTGAATGGTGACATTTCCAGTCTGAATCATAAATAGAGGAAAAGAAAGAACACAATCCAATAGACATTATTAGCAGTGGGTTAGTGTCAAATTAGGGATAATGAAGAAACCCTAAAAGTTAGATGGAAATGTCCAGAAAATAACAATGAGGGACAATAATGACCCAAATGTAGCTACATAATAGAGTGGATCAGATTAAAACCACACAAAAATGAGAACATCATACACTTAAGTGACCAAACACAGGTAAGAGAAATATGAATACCAAGAAGAACACACAACCATAAGGAAAAGACAAAACAAAGAGTAGAGGACAAAACCCATACCTTTCCTTGAAGATAGATTGAATGGTAACAAGTTGGTGAAAGAATATGAAGATTATCACAGTGATGATGAATAAGTGAAAGTAAGACCAGAAAATGAACAGACACAGAGTGCAAGACAAGCAAATGAGAACCCCTTTTTGAGAAAAGTGTTGAAAATGAGCTCATTTTGCAGAACACGTGATTTTTACGACTTAAATGAGTCACCAACAAGAAGCCAGGTCAAGCCACCAAAACACTCAAAGACAAAATTTTGAAAAATTTTCTAAGTGTTTTTTGCAACTGGAAGGTCTACCCGCGAGGGAGTCGCGAGCTGAGCCGCGAAAATCTCTGTGTAACCCTCGCGACTGGACCTTCCACTCGCGAACAAGTAGCCAAAAATGACTCTCGAACTCGCGACTGAGGCCTGCGACTTGACTTAACCACGACTGAGTCGCCAAAACAAGGCAAATTTTTTTTTTTTAATTTTCAGATTTTAAGAACAAAATACTTTCCAAAAACACTTAAAAACACTCAAAAATCTTTTTGTGCTTGAATCAACAAAGATTGAGCATGTGAAAACACATTTCATCAAGTACAATCACACTAATGAATATGACATTTATTGAACATAAACTTGTGTGTTGTGTGTGGATATCAACAATGAGATAGTCCTTAGTCTAATGTGAAGTTTCAATGATCAATTCAACCAAGGCATACACAATTAGCACTAGATCATGTGACCCATCTCAATTATAGAAATATGCATATATGACCTCCCACAAGACTTGATAACATAACTTGGACCTTTACATTTGACTCCACTTTTAATCATAACATTTGATCTTTCTGAATCTTTTGAGACAATCACCTCTCATTGTGAGAGTGATATTTGATATTTCATTTTAATTTTTGGTCGCTTTCCCTTTTTCCTAGTCAAATACTAGTATGTGCGACAGGCTTTTGTAGCTCAATATCTCTTTTCATTTGGAGATTTACATTTAGTGAGCTCTTTTTAGCAAAAACGAAATTAAAGAGTGGGAAGATATATAGTCACAAGTCTATGCATGTCTCAAGATCAACATAACCATTCACTAATCATTCATGACAAGTTTGAAGATCTATTTATAACAATCACATAGATTTCAAGATTTCTCACACAGTGATAAGAGTGCAAAGAAACAAACTATGCTCGAAAATGCACAAAGTCATTAGCACAAAAGTACAAGGCAAAACAAGTTTTGCGACAAAACTCAACAATGTCAATCAAACTTTTTGATTTTCTATTTTTTATGTGATTTTTGGATTTTTGACACATAAGAAGAAAAAGATTGATAAAAAAACAACAATGTAGAAATAACAAAAGCAAACAAACAGAATCATACTATACAAAAAGCCAACAAAGTAGTGTGTACCCCAACACAAACAAACTTAACACATTATAAATATGTGAAGCACACATCACACAAGAGAGTCAAGGAATTGTACCAACACCAATGGTCTTACGGAGTGATTCAAACCGTGGACCATCAAGAGGCTTGGTGAAGATGTCCACCTTTTGATTGTCGGTGTGTATGAACTCAAGACACACAACTCTTTCCTCTACCAAATCTCGAATGAAATGGTAACGTATCTCTATGTGTTTAGATTTTGAATACTAGACAGGATTCTTGGAAAGATTGATGACACTGGTGTTGTCACAGAAGACACACATCGTCTCTTGAGGAATTCCATAATCATGAAGTAATTTCTTCATCCAAAGAAACTGAGTGCAGCAACTTCTAGCAGTGATGTATTCTGCTTCAGCAGTAGATAGAGGCACAGAATTTTGTTTCTTGCTCATCCATGAGACAAGATTGTTACCAAGGTAGAAGCAGCCTCCTGAAGTACTCTTCCGATCGTCTACACTACCAGCCCAGTTAGCATTCGAATACCCGGCAAGACAAGCATTTGAGTCTTTTGAATACCACAGACCATAGTTTGAAGTTCCATTAACATATCGAATGATTCGCTTAACTGTAGTCAGGTGAGATTCCTTTGGATTAGCTTGATATCTGGCACAAACACCAACACTGAATGCAATGTCCGGTCTTCTAGCTGTAAGATAGAGTAAACTCCCAATGATACTCCTATATAAGGTAGGATTTACTTCTACTCCAGAAGAATCAACATTCAGTTTAGTAGATGAGCTCATAGGAGTGGAGGCATGTTTTTTGGAGTCTAGTCCAAACTTCTTGACAATGTTTCTAGTATACTTCTCTTGTGAAACAAATATACCCTCCTTCTGTTGTTTGACTTGAAAACCCAAGAAAAATGTGAGTTCCCCCACCATACTCATCTCAAATTCTTTCTTCATCTCCTTAGAAAATTCAATAGCACGATCTTCAATGGTAGCCCCAAACACTATGTCATCAACATAAACTTGTGTCACAAGGAGATAATCTTCATCATTTTTGACAAACAAAGTCCGGTCGGCATATCCCCTTTTGAATCCTCTATCTAGGAGGTAATGTGTAAGTCGATCATACCAAGCTTTGGGTGCTTGTTTTAAGCCATAAAGGGCTTTTTTCAATCTCAACACATGATCAGGAAAGTGAGAATCCTCAAATCCTTTTGGTTGCTCAACAAACACTTCTTCATTCAGGTATCCATTTAGAAATGCACATTTTACATCCATTTGATAGAGTTTGAAGTTCATAGTGCATGCAATGGACATGAGAATTCGAATAGATTCAAGTCTTGCCACAGGAGCGAAGGATTCATCAAAGTCTACTCCTTCTACTTGAGTGTATCCTTGAGCTACTAACCGAGATTTATTTCGAATTATTTCTCCATCTTCATCGGTTTTGTTTCTGAAAATCCATTTTGTGCCTATGACATGAACATTTTCAGGCCTTGAAGCAAGTTCCCACACATCATTCCTCACTTACTGATTCAGCACTTCATGCATTGACTCAACCCAATTCTCATCTTGAAGAGCCTCTTCTACCCTTTTTGGCTCAAATTGAGCAAGGTAGCAATGATATGTTACATGATTGGCCAAAAGGATGTTTCCTTTTCTGAGGCGAAGACCTTCATCTAGAGACCCTATGATGTTGCTTTCCGGAAGGTTCTTAATTACTCTTGAAGAGGGCTTCTTTGATGTGGAGACTTCATCACTTCGTGAGAAGGGAGGATGGACTTCCGGAAGAGTAAGAGGACTTGATGTTCTAGACATCGATCTCGTTTCCATTCTTAGGTTGATGGGAGTTGATTCTTCTTCTGATGTAGGTTCTTCAACTTCTATATCAAGAGCTTCGACCTCAACATCGAGTTCTTTGGTGCCCGGCCCTTCTCCATCATCAATCATCTCCACCTTAGATAAGGCATCATCAATCTTGACATTGATGGACTCCATCACTATCTTAGTTCTCTTGTTAAAAACTCTATACGCCCGACTCGTAGTAGAGTACCCAAGAAAAATACCTTCATCACTTCTCGCATCAAACTTCCCAAGATTCTCCCGATCATTTAGGATATAACATTTGCTTCTAAACACCCGGAAATACTTCACTCTAGGCTTCCTTCCATTCCAAATCTCATAGGCGGTCTTCTTTGTTCCTACTCGGAAAAATATTCTATTACCAATGTGACACAAGGTGTTGACAACTTCTCCCCAAAACTTTTGAGGTATTTGCTTGTTAAGCAACATAACTTTCGCCATTTCCTGAATCACCTGATTCTTTCTCTCTACCACTTCATTTTGTTGTGGAGTTTTAGGGGCTGAAAATTCCCTTTTGATTCCATTCTTTTCACAGAAAGACTCGAATTTTGCATTCTTAAATTCCCTCCCATGATTACTTCTTATTTTGGCAATAGGGACCCTTCTCTTGTTTTGTAGTTTCTTGCACAGAATTTCCAACCTCTCACATGCTTCTGATTTTTCTCTAAGAAATTCAACCCAAGTGTATTTTGAGTAATCTTCCACAATGACCATAATGTATCTCTTTCCTCCTAGACTTTCAGTTCTAGTAGGCCCCATTAGATCAACATGAAGTAACTCCAAATACCGAGAAGTAGCAATCACATTCACCTTGTGATGACTTGCCTTTGTTTGCTTTTCCATTTGACATGCACCATAAATAGTCTTCTTCACCTTTCCAAACTTAGGAAGTCCCTTAATTGCTTCAAGTTTGGACACTTTAGCTACTTGTTTGAAATTCGCATGCCCAAATCTGTGATGCCAAAGTTCCAACATGTCAACACGAGCACTTCTACACGAAATGGGTGCCGTGGGAACTACTCCATAGCAGTTGTTTGTAGTCCGATTTCCCTCCAAGACCTGAATCCCTTCTTCATTGATGATCAAGCATCCCTTCTTAGAGAATTGTACCAGGAAATCATCATCACAAATTTGAGTGATGCTCAGAAGATTTGCCTTCAGCCCTTTTATGTATAACACATCTTTCAACAGAGGTAATCCAGGTATCTCGATAGTCCCTTTGCCGAGGACTTGAGCATGACTTCCATCACCAAAAGTCATATAGTCACTAACCTTTTCTTTGAGTGTCTTAAACAGTGACTTATCCCCTGTCATATGACGAGAACAACCGCTGTCAAGATACCACAAGCATGAATTAAATACCTTCAATGAGGTATGCACAAATAAGCTCACATGAGACAAACATTCTTGACCTTCAAACAAAAACTTATCATCAGTTTTCATGCTTCTGTTAGATTGACCTTTCATTTTCAGACTCTCAATCATCTCACACAACATTCTGTTCTTTCTTTTGTATTTCTTAATCAACGATTTAGATTCAGATATGCTACTGTGTAAGATGTGATTCTGATTTTCAAAATATTCCAGCATGTGAACAAATATCCTAGCATGTTTCTTAGTTTTTAACAACTCTACAAGTTCATTGTTAAGACACCCTTCAAACATACTCATAGAGTCATTTTCACAAACACTTAAACTACAATTCAGCATGATATTTTCCATAACAGCTACCAAAACACAGGGGTCTAGGTCGCACTTAGGTAATAAAACCACAACAAATGCACCTACTCTGATACCAATTGAAAGTTCAAATAGTGCAAAACACCCTTGAACGTTTAGACTCCCAAATTACAAATTAACCAATTCAAGTTTTATGTCAAACAACTAGTGTGCGGAAAATAAACAAAAGCTATAATATAGAATTGGAAAACTATCTAAGCCAAATTAAAATCACAACCTACAGCAGATAATAAAAGGCAAAGATAAAAGGGAAAGAAGATGCAAACATAAAGACAACACGCGATGTGTTATCGAAGAGGACACCAAAGCCCTCGGCATAAAACCTCTCTGCCGCCCTCCAAGCGGTAAACAATCCACTAGAAAATGTAGTTGGGATACATGGACAGCAATAGACCCTCCAAGCCTAATCTACCCAATGCACCTAAGCCCTCCAAGCTTTTTGCTCCAACAAGGTTGCGTCGAACCTTTTTCTTTTCTAACTTCCCGGATTCCGCTACTTGACCATAGCATCAACCAATGTAAATTGGTTCCTTCCTAACTGCTTCCCAGAACACCAAACAGCCCTCTCACAGTAATGAATATGGTGAGAACAAGATTTTGGTAAAATGCCTCTCAAGGGTTTGACAATGGAAAGGAAGAGAGTTGAGGAATTTGAAGAGACTCTAATGTATAGATTGTAGGTGAATCAATCTTGTTTTACTCTAGGGTTTCTTTCTCAAAATTCTCTCTGGAAGCTCTCTTTCATATGTGGGTATAAGGGGTATTTATACTGAGGTGAGAAGAGAATGTGAAACGTCAGGTTTTTCAAAAACAAAGGTGGCTCGTGGCTTGGCCTCGCGACTTGACTGAGTCACGAGATCCAGTCGCAAGATAACCGTATGGCCAGTTGTCCTATTTTGTCCTGTAGTGCTCCAGCTAGCATAACTGTTCACCTTCTGACATGCTTGGCATGTGTGCTGCATCTGGCGGCTTGCAGCTGTGAGTCACCCGCGAGATCAAGTCGCGAGTCTCTGTTTTCTTGCACACTCTTGAGCAATCAACACTCTATCTCACTCACTACCCTTATAGCAAAACCCACCTAAATACAGGGTTACTAAATGCTGAAATACAAGCAAATTTGGTACAGAATAAAGCCAACAAGATGGTTGATTAAATTCAACCTTACAGAGAGGGAGAGTGAGTCTCACTCGATACTTTGAGTCTTAGGAAGACTAAGATATGACAAAACTATTCAACTTCACTAAAACTCAAGAGAGGAGAAGAGAGGGAGATTTTTTTGTATCCTTTGAAATGGAGGAGAGGAGGGTTTATATAGTAGTAGTTGAGGAAATATGAATGGAAGGTCATTTAATAAGGGTTGACAAAGAATCATGAACCTAGACCTCATTTTAGCTTTTGGGGAAATCTGGTGCATTAAATGTAAAGATTGGTGGGAGTGAGAAGCAAGCAAAATTCAGTTTTTTCGTAGCTACTGTAACAACCAGTAGTGCCAACTTCAAAAACTCGTATCTTACTCAATTCTGATCGAAATTGTCTTATTTTTGTGCTCAAATTGAAGTCCCGGATATCTAGTTTTTGGGAAAATTAACCTCATTCACACATTCAAAATATTCTGAGAGATATCAACGAAGTGGTGAGTAGAGGTAATTTGTTAGAAAACAATTTCAGCACAATTAGCATTAATTAGTCCCAAATTAGTTTTCAATTAACATTAATAGGCTCCAATCACTCTCATTTCAGACCTAATTAGTTCCAGATTTATCCTAATTAAAAGATAATTGCACAAATTACTTATTGAATGATTAATGTTTAACTATCTAGTTAATTATGTATGTGCAACCTTACCATAAAATGTAATCCTAACCAATCAAATTATGACATATCATTGATCTTAAATTGATTATACTTATAACCAATTGAAATCAATTGTTCATAATTACATATAGTCGGACTCAATTAGTGATAGTGCATCTCAGCCATTAAAACTTGATTTGATAATAACTTTTAATCTGGTGGTCTGATTAGGGCTTATGACCAGTCGATTTGATCGTTACAACATCAAGATCATTTTGGTGAAATGAGATTAAGGATTTAATGACCAGAATTAAGATGTATATTTTCAAGACAAAATTACCTTTTTACCCTCTAGGTGATGTTAAATGCGGGTTGCAAAATGAGGTATCAACACCTACTTTACCTTAATTATTATTTGAATAAGTAAAAGTTATGCCTTAGTCCGACTGGGTATAGCATTTCTCTTCAATCATTAATTAGTGTTTCTCAATAAAATTATTCATGTAATAAGTTTATGACCAAAACCGTGCAAAGCCTAGTCCATTTACTACTAAAAGCTTTTAAAAATTTAAAAATTGCAATAATCTTTAAAATATTTTTACTATTTTAATTGTTAAATTTAATTATATTATGAAATATATATATATATAAATATATATATATATCAAAATTTATATATAATTCTTTTATTAAGCTGTGCATTGCACGAGCATATTATTATCTATATATATATATAAAACCGAAACTTTTGAAGCTCCCACAAATTTCCACATCAGCACAATATTAAAAAAAAAAAATCAGAAACCAAAAAAAAAAAAAACTTTTCTAAATCCCAAAAAATACTTAAACGCAAAATCAGAGTAGCCCTCATAAACATATTTTTCCAAAACAGCAAATATATTTAAAAAAAAATTCTACCCCAAACAAAACAAAACCCAATTCTCTTCTAAAACTAAAACCCGTCCTGCTCTCTGCCTCTCTCTTCTCAGAAACCCAAAAAACGAAACTCTCTCCTTCCCCCATCCTGCTCTCTCTTCTCAGAAACCCAAAAAACGAAACTCTCTCCTTCCCCCAAAATCAAAATCCAAAACTCAGATGAGAAACAAGTAAGCGATCAAAGGTAGAGCTGATCAGATACAAAGAGTCTCGCACCCACCTTCAAGCGCCTCCCCTTCTATTGCTGCAGGTACCTGTTCTCTCTTTCAAATTCATTCATTGTTATTTGAATCTCTCTCTAATTTTCAAAATTCTTTTATTTTGTGCTTTGCAGTCCTACATTGACACTTTTTTTTTTTTTCCTGGTAATTCTCCAACTTCTTTTCATTCTAAATTTAATCCGTTTAGTTTAAAGTTAGGGTTTTCAAAATTTCAGTTATAGTGCGTGGTAGGTGTTTGATGCTGGGTCTCAGTTAATAAATCCTTATTGTTTGTTAAAAAAAAAAAAAAAAATCTACCAGCGAGTGTGAGAGAGAGACAAAGACAAGGCTTTTGATGTCGCAAGAGTTGTGATCTTTATAATATTTGACTGTAGCATCAGTAATTGGCACTAAGTTGCCAAGTTACCATCCTTCCTAGAATCTTCTCCATTTTGTTTCTCTCCAGCAAAAGATTCAATGTTTGATAAATATTGATATAAAGCTTCCAAAGTATTTTCATGATCAGACAAACTTAACCAAGTTGAGCATCTGTTTGGGTGTTGAGGAAAAAAACAACAGTGAAGCAAAAGTAAATGGAAGCACAATCAATTGTGAAGGTTCCTTTTAGATACCTTTGTGAATTGTGAATTTTGCTTTGTTAATTGGGGATATCTGTATACTTGGGTTTTATATATCTATTTATATATAGGTTTGGCACAAAGTTTTCACATTATTGGACCCGACCCAAAACTCACCAGCAATAAGTATGCATATGGTATGTCCTAATAATTTTACTTCTATTATGTAATATGTTGAAGAAGGATTCTGCAGATGCAGTTAATGCAGAAACTGATGTTGCTGTTGAAGAGCTATAAGCAGGGTGCTGTGCTACATGTAGTTCAATGCTAGGTAGATATGCTGCAAGTAGTTTAGTCTATTAAGTGAGCATGTGATGTGCACGTGGCTTTGAAGTTAGTTAGTTATCTTTCAGTTAGTTGGTTAAGTACTCTGTTGATGTATATAATCAGATGATAGTGACCAATAATATTCAGATAAGCATTTTGCATCATTCTATTTTCCTAATTCCAAATCCTAATATAATACATATGGAAAAAATAAACTTATGGATTAAGTTTTGGGTTTGTGTTAAATGAGTTACTATAACTTAACAATGTATTCTTTGGTTTGCATTTTATGTTAGCTTTTGTTCATGAACTTCATGATCTCTAACAATTTCTCTTTCCAATTTCTGGGGATTGAGGTGAAATCAATGGGATTTGGGAAGTGGGTCTGTTTAATTTCCTAGATTTCTGTTGAGATTTGTTGCTGAGGATTTTTGTCTTTTGGGTATTTATTTTGTTTTGATTTTGATTTGGAGAGAACTTGGAATGGTGAATTGGTTGACTTGGAATGGTGCATTGGTTGTTTGGCACTGCATGTGTTTGTGTCATTAATCTATTTGCTATGTATTGGACAGCTTCTTATAAGTTGTTTGAAGTGCACGAATTTCAGCTGTACCATTTCATGATGCATTATGATCATTTATGTTTCATTTGATTTTTTATCACATAGAGGAGAAACTTTTTACTATAATTAATCTCTAATTTGTTTTAATTGGAACTCTTACAATACAAATATGTAAGTAAGTACATATATGTAATTGCAGGTACAGAGCTATAGCCATGCTTAGCATGCCATCAACCTCATTGAAATTTATGTTGCATAAAGGATATAAGAAAGTTGTATTGTTTTCACCTTGCAATGGCAAAGACAAGATTTAGCAAAATAAGTACAGCCTCCAAAGTTTTATTCAGCAAAAATATAATGTATTTTGATTGGTTTTGATTGGTTTATCATGTCAGGTAATTCTCCCAATTCTTTTCAAATTTGTTTTCCCAAATTATATTTGTTTGTCTCTCTATTTGTTTGTAAACTCCACCATTGAATCTCTGTACACCCCTATTTTTTCCTCTCTTTTTTCCATATGGATTTTTCTTTTATTTCGTTTGGTTCCCTATTGCTTGATTATTTTTCATGTTTTTTTTTTGTTTGATGGGTTTCCTTTGGTTTTGGAGGATTGCAAGGAACACAACCTAGAAGGTTTTAATTCTTCTACTATTCTGTTTTGTTCCTTTTTCTACTATTAAATCAAAAAATCGGAACAAAGTTCTCCATTGTTCTATGGTTCATCATTTTAAGTTGTACTATGTTTTTTTTTTTTTTTAATTTAATTTTTTTAATGAAAAAGTTGTACTTTGTTGATAAAACAAAGTTTAGAAATTTAGTACTTTTATTGTTAATTGCTTCTTCGATGAGATGTAATTGTTCTCAACTCTATAGGATTCTCTTCTTCTTTTTTTTTTGGTTATGGTTTTTTTCCCTAGCCTGTGTTTATGTTAAACATGTTGATGAAAGGGTGATTATTTACATTTAAAGCTTTTTTTTTTTAATGAGAATCACAAAGACATCTAAAACTGAAAAAGAAAGTTTAAACTCCTAGAGTTTAACTGATATAGATCTGCTTAAGTTGCAATTTTATGCCCATGACAAGAACTTCTGAGGCTCTACTCCACACAATTCCTCATTGATCACTCGACCTTCGCGACTCTGAGCCAGAAATCTGAAGTGATCCATATTTATAGTTATCCTGAACCTATTACTGTTTTAGAATCCAAATTTTGGATTGGAATCATGCTTTTCTATATTACTTGCAATTAATTTTTTAACTCAAATTTGTAGTTGGATTGTCATATCTTTTGCCTCACAGAATGTTAAATGTTGCAGGTGGTTTCTTTTACCCAGATTTGTGTTGTGGACTTTTATTATTGCCCATAATCCATCCTATGATCCTTGCTTGACACTTGAGGTTAGAAGAAAAGGAGAGAGCCCCCCTTTAAAATTTTTTTATTTATTCCGTAGCTATTTTCAACCAGACAAGACTTGGTTTTTGGGCATTAATTGCAAGGCCATGAAAGTTCTTAAATTGAAGGATTTACATTGGCAACTGCTTATTCTTAACTTAAATTTGTTAAGATTCTCATCTCTTTTTTAGTCAATTTGTATTCTCCTTATATTTTCCCCCATTTTGCTCTTGGTTTAACATTCTGTACTATTATGGGTTAAAAAAAAAATTATAATATGCTTTGAGCCAAATTATAAAAATTATCCCGTGCATCGCACGGGTTAGCGACTAGTTATATATAAAAGCAGAGACCTTATGCAAGAGTGCATAAGGTTCTGCTAAGTGGCATTCCATTTTGCATTTAGCCTTTTTTTACTTCTTTCATTAAGTTTTTTTTACTGTTACCGAAAAGTTTACATTAACTTATTTTACTGTTATCTCATTAATGTCTCATTAATTTCCTAAACTTACACCACACCTTTCACTATCCTTCATGTCTTTTAGCATACCCACTGTTTTATTATTTAGAAAAGAAAAGAAAAAGTAAGGACTAATAGTAATAACTAACAAGATAAGACTCTAGGGAGAAATAGAGAGGCACAAAAATATTGTGGATTGTTAAATAAAACGTACTATTTCACTATATATTACAAAAATAAAAGACTTAAGACTAACAAAATATTTGAAAGAGAGAGAAAAAGGAATTTGAGGGGTCCCCACCTCTGTTATATTAGCTTCCCATCACCATCAAGACACTGAAACCCCTACGGGTAATTTGTTTCTTTTTAAATTAGGGGCTTAAATATGATTTAGGTTTAAGTAATTTGGTTAGTTTTGTGCGCAATGTAAAATCATATTCTACAATGGTTTAATTTTAAATCATCTATAAGACACATGCATACACACTTGTCCACATTATATCTTAATGTCGCACTATCGATAAGTGGAAGACACTCAGAGAGTTGGGCATACTTTTATTTTATAGTATGAAATATGTGAACACAACACAAATTAGTTGATTTTCATGGTCCCGTTACTCTTTTGCATTTATTTTTGATTTCATGATTTTTTTAAAAAAAAAAATCTTTCCTTAAGAATGCTACAAATATGCAATGAAGCTACTAAACCAATTTTTAACATCTCAAAATGTATATGTTTCTTTACTCTAATTTAGTTTACTTTTTCTTTATAATATATGTACAACATTATCTAAAATCATTTTATATAAAATATCACAAAATTATCCGTACATCGCATAGGCAACTTACTAGTTGCTAACAATGTCAAAAACCAAGAGATAGACAACGAGTTACAAAACAAAGTGATGTACGTATAGGGTCCCCTTGGTATTTTCTTAGGATGTAGAACTTTAATTGCAGAGTTTTTAGTGGTAGAATTATTATGATAAAAGAGATTTAACTGAAAAGAGTTTTAAGGTTTTTAGAGAGTTTGGCAAGCGGATTAACTAATTAAAAAGCACCACAAAAAATGTAACAGAGTTAGTTTGCAACTTCTTTTTGGGCACACTCGAATTTTTTTTTTTTTTGTACACATACATCAGTGGCTCACCAATTTTATGGTCCTTGAGAAACTGTGACCAATCTGTTGCGCTTTTCTGGTTTGCAGTCGCAAATTTCTTGGTTCAAGCTCTTGCTTTTTCTTCATATTCAATCCTCTTTGTCTTATAGACGCGAGCAATCTCAAGATCAATAGGGTCATCTGCATCAAGGTCAAAGAAGCGTGCATAGAGTACTATGAGAATGTGTAAGATGGTCGTTGCTGGACTAGAAAGCATGGACGCGGTTGGGAGGGTGCCACACTCGAGTCCGACGCGGGATTCGCGTTGATCAGCGCGTCTGTGTCCGCGTTTTGAGTTGGTTTTTTTTTTTTTTTTTTTTTTTTTTTTTTTTTTTCTCTTGGATTCGCTCCGACTCGGCTCGATTCAAGCCGACATGGCTCGATTCGCACCGAAATCGGGCCATATCATCCGGCGACCGATACGGCCGAAACAGGCCGGAAACGGCAGAAATTGGCCTTGAAACTTGCCGGAGCAGCCGAAATTCTGACCTTAGATGTGTTTCTTGCCTTCTTCTTTCCTTGTTTTGTGAATCAAGGTATATTAATGTGTTTTTTAAGAATATTTTAATAGTAAAAATATATAGAAAATATAAATAAAAATATTTTTAATAATTTTTTAATCGCCGAGTCCCACCACACCCACATCCTACTTTTTCAAAAATTGCCGAGTCCCGCACCCGCACCCAAGTCCCGAAACGCACCTGTGCTTCATAGTTGCTGGATACCATGGTGTATCAAGATATAACCTGCCATTTTCATCATGTTGGGGTGATAAACCTACGAAGGTAAACAATTATATCATCAGAACAATATCAAATCATGATCATCATCTTATCAATTACTATATACAAGGACGCAAAAAATTGCCAAGAACTGGAATGACACTCAATATTAATGAAATGATTGCTTAATGATTTTGGCTCTATGTGCTAATACATAAACACCTTTACAAGCTTAAGAATTCCATTGGTAGGTCTCAAATAAGCACACAAGGTAAAACAACAGCTACTGCAACCAGACTGGTATTCTTTTTAAATATTTTGTTCTATTCAAAGTCATACTCTTTACTTTTTAATGAACATGTCTTTTTTATTACTTCTAATAAACAATATCTGTTTTTTAAGTATGCCCATTTACTCTTCCAATAGCAATCACAACTCTTAGAAGCCATGGAAGACGAAAACAGACATTGGGATATCCAAGTATAGGCAAGACAATAAGAACATGTTCAGTGTCAGAAAGAAAAGATGACATATCTCAAAGCAAAATCAAGAAGAAAAAAGGCTACTCTATCAGTAAGCCATGCTTCTCATCAGCCCAAAAAGAAAAGGTGAACTTTTTTTTTTTTTTAGGGGGGGGGGGGGGGGGGTAGAAAAAGACAACTAATTGG
Organism: Quercus lobata; assembly: GCF_001633185.2. Classification (NCBI taxonomy): domain Eukaryota; kingdom Viridiplantae; phylum Streptophyta; class Magnoliopsida; order Fagales; family Fagaceae; genus Quercus; species Quercus lobata. The sequence continues at coordinate 7,157,731 of NC_044911.1, read as the reverse complement.
TAGCAAGGAAATGGACTAGCAAACCTAGAGACGACTACCTTTGAAAATTAACAGGAATTGAAGTTTATGGTGTAGGAATTGAAGGTTAGGTGATCCTTCCTCCAGAAGGGATTTTTATTTTATTTGTTTTAATTTGTAAGCCTAATTTCTTTTAAACTTAATTTATGTTTGTTATTACTACAATATGAGAGAGAATTGAGCAATTGTACCAGTTGCAATATCTAGCAATTGCATATCTCAATCCTATAGTGAGCTACAAAACCAAGTGATGTACATAGAATTGTTCAGTATTATTGTAGGAAGGACAACTTTAACAGCAGAGTTTTTGACATGAGAAATAACAAAAGCAACATAACAAAATTATTTATTTATTATTTTTTTGTTTTTTAAATTGTTGTTGTTGTTGTTTTTTTTTTTTTTTTGGCATTTTCATATTCAAACCAAAATTGATATCGTAATAATATGGTGAAATCATATTTGGGGTGCTTCATCCCTATCCTGTCCCCTCCTCGGGATAGGGAAAATCTATGCAGGATAGGAGTGGGGTGGGAATGGGATGGAAGGATATTGTCATCCTTAATGATGTCACATTGAGGTTAGTGAGGTTGAAATTAAAGAGAAATGGGAGAATTAATCAAATTGTGTTAAAGAAAAATAATTATATAAAAAAAAAAAAATTACGAGTTCGTAATAGAATATCTACACACACAAAAAATTATAAATAGAATATGCATAAATTATAGACATTTGGGGTAGGACATGGTGAGGCAAGCAAAACCCATCTCTACCCCCATCACCTTTTCAAGACAGAAAAAACTTGCATGGGTAGAGTTGCAGTACAGTTTTGATTCCCCCCCCCCCCCC